>NC_056728.1:1803759877-1803964877 GCF_019279795.1 Protopterus annectens
TTATATATGTATAGATATAGATATATATATATGTGTGTGTGTCTATATGTATACACATATATATATATATATATATATATATATATATATATATATATATATATATATATATATGTATATGTATATACAGATTATAGTACCATCATCTGCATATTAGATGAGACTGGAGTTAGGAATGGCCTGGAAGAAATCATTTATGAATATGTTGAAAAGTAAGAGCCTAAAATGGAACCCTGGGGACACCTGTGGATATATTAAGGAAGGGTGAGGTAGCTTTTTCCATTTAACTGCTTGTTGCCTGTTTGTGAGATAGCTTGAGAACCACTGGGTAGAGGAAGGGGATAGGTTAAGTTTAGAGAGTTTTGCAAGGAGGAGGAGGTTGTGGGAAATGGTGTCAAATGCCTTAGAGAGGTCAAGAAAAAGAGTGGATACAAAGTGGCCAGAGTCGCGGGCTTTGTTGATTGTTTCTAGGAAGGACAGGAGGGCAGTGGAGGTACTCTGACCTGGGGTCTAAAGCCATGTTGTGTGGTGGTAAGAAGCGGACTATTGATGAGGTAGGGTAAGAGCTGTTTGTGTACACACTTTTCAAGAAGTAGAAATCTTAGAAATACGGCACAGGATGGCTGTAGGGTGAATGTTTGGGATGTCATTATTATTGCCACCTTTATGGAGAGGAATAATAAAGGCCTTCTTCCAAAGAAGAGGGACCTGGCTTTCTGAGATAGACCGATTAATTAGTACGCTGATAAGGAGAGCAATGGCTTCTGCAGTTACTTATACGAAGTAGTATGGAATTTCATCAGGGGCACTGGAACAAGGTTTTAATTTTAGGAGAAGTTTTTTTTTTTTTTTTTTTATTAAGAGTGGATATAGAGCTGGGACTGAGAGAAAGATGGAGGTGGGGGGGGCAAGGGATGCTAGGGGAGGAAGGGATGGGAGCATCCTGAGGAGGGGTTGTACAGTTATTGGTGAAGGATGATGTTAGCTTGCTTATGGACTATGAAGAAAGAGCTAAACTGGGTGGTCCAAGTCCATGTCAGACGTATCTGGGTTGGGGCAAGGGTTTTCTTTTTTTCCTGGGTTGAGGAAAGATGAGATTCCTTTTCAAAATAGTTTAGGATTGGTGGCGTGGTTGGTTTGGAGAATGGAGAAATAGGCTTTGTGGTCTAAGGTAAAACATTTTTTGACTATTTTGTAGTGTTTTATATTAGTTTAGGGCAATAGTGGTTTTATTTTTATGGTAATGTGTCCATGTTTTGTTACAGAGTCGCATAGCAGCCAAGGTGTTTTTGGTTAACCAGGGTACAGGGTTATTTTTTAAACATTTTGTTTTTAGAAGGGCAAAGGAGTTGAGCAGGTTTGTGAAAGTAGAGTTAAAGTAGGATAGAGCATTATCTAGGGAAAGAGTTTTTAATGGGTACCAGTTTGTGCCTTTTAGTGCATTTGAAAAGGTTTCAGCATTGAAGTTCTTTAGACAACGAGTGGAAATATAGGTGTGAGTTAGTTGTTTAGAAGAGGGGAGACGGTGGCTAAAAGTGGGGAACTGGTGAGCTAGTGGGTGTGGGAGAATACCGCTATTAGAGATAGTGAGGATGGGATACTAGAATCCAGTCTACTATAGTTCCAAGTGATGGAGTTTTTGGAAGGCCTGGTAGTGGAATTGATTAGTTGTGTAAAGTTATACAAGTTAAAATTGAGTGAGTTAGTGGGAGATTGGATTATGGCCCAGTTTATGTTCCATGTCCCCCAGGATTATAGTTTCATGAGTAATGTTGGTCAAGACCCAGGACAAAATACCTTCAAGGGATGAGATATTGTTGCTGGGGGGGGGGGATATGGAAAAAGAACAAATATGAGTTTATACTTGTTTAGGTGGCGTAGGGGTGGTATTATTTCTGCCTTGCCAAATGTGGGTAAGGGTTTGTTATAGGGGGTGACTAAGAGGGATGCTGACTAAAGGAGTGCTACACCACCTCCCTTTTTTGTGCTCTGTCATTCCTTAACATGCAGTAGTTGGGAAGAGTTATTTCAGAATATTGTATATGGGGCTTAAGCTAGGTTTCTGAGATGGAGAGAATATTGGGCTGGTTATGTAGAAGCCAGGCATGAAGGTTTGGAATTTTGTTACACAGGCTCTGAGCATTTAGAACTGAGAAGTGGAGGGGTTTGCCTGTTGCTTGGGGGGTTGGATGCAGTGTGGTAGAGGGGCTTGGGTATGGGTGGATGTCCCCAGACAGGAGGATAGAGATAAGATGACGGATGAGGTATTTGGTTTGTTTGGGGTGTAGTATACAGGTAGAGAGTTTTGTGGACATTAGACTAGTGTAGTTGGGAAATGTTTTTAGAGTTAGGTAGGAGTTTATAGGGGAAGAGCATGCTAGTGTTGAGGGGGTAGAAACTGGGAGATATAAGAGTAACTGTAGATGTGTACCTTGTAGAGGATTGGGTAGTGCTGTGAAATGGGGGGAGTGGTTTGCATTAGTAGGTTGGGTGATATAATTTAGGTAATTAGAAGCATTATTTGAGTAAGTAGGGATACAGATTTGAGGGTCATGATGTTGGTTAGAATAGAAGTAGGGGTGAGTTAGGTTGTGGAGTTAGAGTAAGAGATTATGGTTTAGGTTAATTGTTTAGTAGTTTATCAGGATAAGTTGTGTTGGGCAGTAAACTCTGAAAGGTAGACTTACTATAACGGGTGAACTGTGGGAGGAGATTCTGGGGGTATCATGGGTAGTTTGGATTGGATGGTGGAAGCCGCTAGCTAAGTATAAGTATAGGGGTACCGGGGGTGGGTAGGATTTGGGGATAGGGGAGCAGAGTGAGCCCAGAGGGCAAACAGAGTGGGTACAGCAAAAGAAAAGAAGAATCAAGGTCAACAGTGAAAAACAAATCAGTGGAGTGTAAGGTAAGTTCAGACAAAAGTATGGAAGGGGCAAGGGATATTCTAGCAGTGGTATAGGGAAAGGATTAGAGTGGTTCAGAGAGGTAAAAGATGGCACCACAGGAAGGAAGGCAAAGTTAGTCTAGGGGATGGGTTGGAAAGAAAATGCAGTGAAAAACTGGGTGAGGGGATGGAATAAAGACTGGAGATGAATATCACAGTGGCCTAGCTGGTTGGAACCGGTACTGACAGGGTCAGGTCAGCAGTGTGAAACAGCACTGAAACAATTAGAAAGGAATCAACTGTGAAAATCAGAGCTGAAGAAGGAATGACAGCAAGCCAGAGATGGAAATGTTGCAGATATAAATTTAAAATCAGGAGTCAAAGGGAACAGAAGTAGTACTAGGGGTTAAACAGCATTTTAGAGTGTGGCTGGCAACATTAAACCTACATATACTGGAACTACTGAGAGTTAAAAACATTAAACTAAAAGCTACTAGTACTATTAGTTAAAACAGCAAGGAATGTGGTAGACTGCTGGCATTGTGTTGCTGCCTGGTAGCCAACGTAAGTTACTACAGCCAGAAAAAAAACAAACCTGTGTGTATGCTCATCTGCCCTGTAGTAATACTTTCAATAAGGAGCAGTTTACTTTAAAAGTAGACAGTTTTAAAAACAAATTCAGATTGTGGATAAATTGCAATACAAGGAACACCTACAGTTTAGCATGTTGTGCTTTTTAGTTTGTTTTTGGAGCTGCTTCAGGCAGGTAACTGAAGCAGATTTATACGCTTTCACAAGCTATTTTGTTGGGTGAGTTTGCTGCACAGGGTATGACCACAGAGTGTTTAACACATCAGGAGAAGCTTCTAAAGCCAGAGAGAACAGAGGCAGGGGAGAGTAGAAGCTTCCATTAAAACTCAAACAAATGCACACAACAATGTTTAAAAAATAAAAAAAACATCTTTTGCTTTCATTTAAATGGCCATTCCAATGGCTCACTGTCCACACCACTCTATTACCTACCGAGGCTCAGACATCTCCATCATGATGAGCATTTCCTAAATGGCAAATACAGATTTCCAAATGCAGCACTTACTATGGGAGAAGCGTTGTGTGATTGGAGTTCCTGGATAAGGGTATGTCCTACTCTCCCACTGGATATTCCCTTCTTGAACAGCTTTGATAAATCCATGATAACACTGGTGTGCAACACCTAAAACAGAAATACACAAGTTGACTATGCGCAATGATTGGTAGGCTTTATTAAAACCTATAAAGTAACAAAATAAATCAGCAACCACCTTCATTAATTTCAAGTACTGGCAAACTCTGAACATTAAAAAAGTGCATTTTGCTTTCAATTCTTAAGCAATAAAGAAATTGAAAGAAGATAAAATAAAAATGACCTAACTGTAGCTACAATTCCTACCAGTCACTTAACCAAGAAGCACATCTTCCAGAGGTTAAGGAATAGAAAATCATTTTCCACAGCAGGAAAATCACTTGCAAGAGTAGCTCTTTTCTAAAAACTCTCCTTAACATGCTAAAACACTTTCAGCCACTACAAAAGAAAAAAACTATTTTTGCAATTTCAAAATATTACACTTCGGAGGGGAAATTCAACCTTCTCACACTAACACATGACTGCACAGAAAGACAAAGGACCTGCATTCCCAAACGAGAACGAGCCAGATGTCAAACAAGGTCAGCAAATTTCTGTACTAGCTGTATTCAGAGTTGGAAAAAAATACTGAAGTATCACATGGCAAATGAAGGAGGAAGTTGTGGGCCTTTCAAATGTTCTCCTGATATTGAAAAGAAATTAAGACTGATACACCTACCATGACCTCTAGCAGAAATTAGAAGACTTAAAAGTACACAGTATGAAAGGCTTAGTATTTCCCATTGCCGACAGTGAGCATGGTGTAGCAAACATGAACTGTACTTCCAAAATGGGAGGTGGGGTGAATTAAAAGAGCAAAGTCTTAAAGGTTCCTTATACATACAGACTGTTTCCTCCTGCTATCAGAAGAGCAGTCCTCCTGCTTCTGGGCTAATTCACTGTGCCACAAAAAGTGCTTTTCAGACACAACCTAAGATTATGTTGAAGCTTTACAGCAGCCACTGAAAACAGACAGTACCTGGTAATACTAGTTCTAATGAACATGACTTGAGATCCACTTTCCACTCTTGACAGTCAAAATAAGTCAAAGACTTTAATGTGAAAAGCTACAAGCCAGAAACAACAGTGTAAGAATTAAACCACTACCAGCCTGCATACAGTTGAAGCCGTGGTGATACAGTGGTAGCGTTGTTGCCTCACAGCAAGAGGTTCTCCTGTCCGATTCACGGCTGGAGTGCCTTCTGTGTGGTCTGCATGCCCTTCCCCAGGGACGAGTGGCCTCCGAAAGATGTGTGTGAATGGGCGTGCCTTCGCTGAAGGTTGGGCATTGGGCTGGCAACTCGGCACCATAAAAAAAATCTACTGCCAATCATTAGCGGACCGGAGTTCCGCTGTGGCGACCCCTAACTGGGAAAAGCCGAAAAGACAAACAGCCAGCCTGCATACAGTCAGAAGATAATCACCATCCATTTTACATCTTCTGCCTTGTGCAATCAATTACATAATGGGGATTACAGGCTTGGGGGGGGTGGCAGAGAAAGTGGGTCACTTATGAATATGAGAAACTATGCAACAAAACGTAGTTGAATGATGGTATGCACCATGAAGACTTCAGATGGAAACACTCCCAACACTGTACTAAAACAAATGGGCTTCTGATGACCAATACTGGTCTTCTAGCCTAATTTTTAAACAAAGCCCCGTGGACAAGACTGCTGTCAGTCTTCTACTGCTGCTCCTGTCTATAAAAATACTATCCCAACTCCAGTGCTATAGTCTTGCTTGCGACCACCACCACCCACTACAGCATCTAATAAAATATTTGTACAACCATTTAAATACATATCATCTGCATTGTAATTAGCATAGATATAAAATGACAAAGAAATGTCACTGGTGAGAGTTGTAAAAAGTACAAGGGGCTGCATTATGCTAATTTAATGAATACCATTAAAGCAAACTGGTTCAGCAAAACTCATTTATGGAAACATATGATGAAGTATTTAAGATTGTGGATTAAAAAGGTTTATGTTATGCAACCCAAGGACATGTGGGGACACTGAAGAGAATACCAAAACTGGCAGAGTTTTTAGTTGAATCTAGAACAGAAAATTATACAACAAAGGAATAATTTTGTAGGGTATATATCAGAGGTTAAAAAATACAAAGTAACGACTGAAAAAAGAAATGCTTAGGGAGAGGAATTCGGTTTAAGGGAAGTCAGGAACTGAACAATTTATGTAATGTTGAACTGAATGACAGTTCTAAAGAAAGACAACATTTGCAATGTACACTACATGCAAATGAAAAAGGTTAACTTGATTTGTTTTCTATTAATCTGTCTACCTCAAATGATGACTTTAAAAAAGCATTAGAGAGAGCAAGGAAGCTTTAGCTTCAATTAATGCCATCTGTATTGAGAGCTGCTAAAAGGCATTCAACCAAATAAAATATTTTGGCTCCTGGCAGCATTTGTTGAGCTATCACAGAGCAGACATGCATTCGATGGACACCTTGGGAGCTGTGCCGATATCAAATTGCAGTGCCTAACACTACAAATGAGTCACTAAAGCACAGAATGTTCTTGGACTTTTTGGCAATTCTGATGGGCAAATAAATGCTAGAGGTCCAAACAGCACAGGCAGTCTCCTTTGATAGACATGAAATAGCTGACAATCATGACAATCGATAAGGTTACTTTTAAAATGAACTTGTTTAGACCTCCAATACCTAGGATGAGCTTGAGAGCCTTTGCTTTCTTTAAACATAAAAAGAATCTCAAGAAAATCAAGATCTCATGTTCTTAAAAAAAAAAAAAAAAAAATGCCATGAAGAGATCTCAGAAGATTATGACCCCTATCCTATTCTGGCAGCACCCTTCTGACAGACAGACATCCGGAAAGGGGAAAAGTGGCAGAAGCTTGGTCTAAAAGCGGATCTGTATGGCTTCTGATAGAAATATCCTTGATCACTTGTCCTGCATGATGGCAATCTAAGCAAGTGGAGGGACACATGATGCCCAACTGAAAGGCCCCTTCAAAACAAGACTTCAGAAAAGTACAGTTTTGTACCTACCATAAATGCAGATGTTTGAGTGTACACCCTGCTGCAGTCATCACACTTGGGTTATCCTGAGTCAGGCGGTCCCGCAGTCGGCCGGAATTCCAAAGTCTTGGTCCGACATCGGTTGCTGTCGCTTTTTCCCTGACGTCAGTGCGTCAGGGGTAAATATAATGCAACCAACGCCATTTTCTTCAGTTTTTCTTGCCCCAGATGTCAGGTGCCTCCAAAAAGGTGGTCAGTAATTAGTACCAAATTAAGAAATTTTAGCACAAACACAAAATCCCTCCAGCTATAAGCAAATACATCAGGAAGGTATAGTAGAGATATAGCCAGTTAGATCAGGGGGGATGGAGGAAGGGTAACCTTGACTGCAGCAGGGTGTACACTCCAACATCTACATTTATGGTAGGTACAAAACTGTACTATGTTCATCGTGTTACCCTGCTGCAGTCATCACACTTGGGTAGAATCCCAAAGCTAAGGATGGGTGGAGGAGTCAGAGGGTTAGAGGAGGCTAGAAGGCCCTGCAGAACTGCAGTGGCGAAGCCAGCTCTAGTCTTAGAGTAAAGTGGCAAGTGATGGTGTTTGGTAAAGGTGTGTACTGAACTCCAAGTTGCAGCTTCCAAAATCTCCTTGGTTGGAACCCCCCTGAGGAAGGCTGTAGATGTAGCTGTTGCCCTGGGAGAGTGGGGCCTTAATGGTAGCAGGAACTAGTTTTCCATGATGGGTATAGCAAAAACGAATGCAATGTCCTATCCATTTGGAAATGGTTTGTTTTGATATAGCCTTCCCTTGTGAAGCTGTAGCATAGGATACAAAGAGCTGGTCATATTTTCTGAAAACCTTAGTTTTATCCAAGTAGTAACGAAGTTGCCTGTGAATGTCCAAGGAATGCAGGAGTCTTTCTCCTTTGTTCTGTGGATTTGGGAAGAAGGTGGGTAAGTGGATGGTTTGATTTAAAGCCACACTGGAAACCACCTTAGGCATGAAGGAAGGATTAGTTCGTAGGGAAACTGTCTCGATGGAAAATGAGGAAAGGTTCCACTGCCATTAGTGCCTGCAGCCCTGAGACTCTTTTAGCTGAAGTTATTGCTACCAGCAGGGCAGTCTTCCATGATAGAAACTGTAGATCTGCAAAGAAAGCTGGTTCAAAGAGAGTTTTTCCAGAACAAAATTGAGGTCCCATGTTGGTGTAGGTGCTCTCCTGGGGGGCCTAATGTTTTTTGCCCCTCCGAGGAACTGCCTTGGAAGTGGATGTGAAAATAAGGGTGGATCCGTGTTGTAGTGGACTGAAATAGCTGATGCATGGATTTTAATGGAAGAAAAAGAAAGTCCTTTGTGCAACATCTCAGCTAAATACTGTAGAATCTGAGGTTGAAGTGTGTTTTGGCCTTTAGCTTGGTTCCAGTCGCAAAACCTTTTCCATTTGTCCGAGTAGGCCTTCCTGGTGCTGGGCCTCCTAGCTTCCAGAATAACATCCGTAACTGCTTGGGAAAGAGGAGCTGACTGGATGCTTTGCTGATTTGCCATGCAGCCAGACTTAAGGTTTTGAGCTGGCTGTGAAGACTCTGATTGTTTTGCTATGAGAGCAAATGGGCAAATGTGGTAAAATCCAAAGTGGGCCCTGGGCCATATTCCTCAATAGTGGGTACCAGTGCTGGCGTGGCCAGACTGGGGCTAGGAGCATCAGTCATGGTCTCGCCTTTCTGACTTTCAGAAGCACCTTTGTGAGGAGAGGCAATGGAGGGAAGGCATATACTGTCAGGTTTTTCCAACTGAATGAGAGTGAGTCCACTTTCCAAGCTTGATGGTGAAGTGTCCTTGTATAAAATTTTGTTAGTTGATAGTTTTGAGGACTGGCAAACAGGTCTATGTCTGGAAGGCCCCATTTTTGAGTTATCATTGAAAATACTTGTGGATCCAGTTTCCACTCGTGGGGATCCATGATATTTCTGCTGAGGTCGTCTGCCAATGTGTTCTTTTTTCCTGGCAGGAACTGGGCTTGTAGCTGAACTTGGTAAGCCAGAGCTGTGTTCCACAAGGTCATTGCTTGCCTGCATAGAGGGTAGGAGTGTGTACCCCCTTGTTTATGTACCACATTACTGTGGTGTTGTCCGTCCTTATTGTAAGTTGTCCTGGATGTAATAGGTTCTTGAAGGCTGTCCGAGCATTCTGTACAGCTAGCATCTCTTTTTGATTGATGTGCAAATTCCTTTGATCTTCAGTCCATACACCTTGAACGCACTGTCCTGCCATGTGTGCCCCCCAGGCGTAGTCCTATGCATTTGTCGTCATAGTTTGCCTGGCTGGGGGCAATGTGAAAGGCTGACCCTTGAGGTGACATGCCTGTGACCACCATAGAAACTCCTGTTGTAGGCAGGGAATGAGATCATTGTGTCCAAGCTGTGGCTGTGTTGAGACCATACGCTTGTTAGGTACCACTGTAATTTCCTCATATGCAGCTTTGCAAATGGTATTAGTAGTATGCAAAATGCCATGAAGCCCAAGGCCTGCAGAATTTTTCTTGCAGGTAGTTGGGTCTTTGTTGCCATTGTTTTGAAATAATGAGTCAGTTGTAGTTGTTTGTCTGGCGTCAGATAAGCCTTCTGGGACGTTGTATTCAAGCTGACACCCAGGAATGTCATTTTGTGAGGGTACTAGTTTTGATTTCTTTTCATTTACTGTATACCCCAGGCAACTTAGATGTTTTACAAAAGCCAGATGTAAGAGAAAGTCCTTGCTTTCTGCTTGGATGAGGCAGTCGTCCAGATATGGATATATTTGAATTCCTCAGTCTGCAGTATGCAATTACTGGTGCCAGGCATTTTGTGAAGACCCTGGGCACAGTAAATAAGCCAAAGGGCAGTGCAGAGAATTGGTAATGGGTTGAACCTGCAATGAAACAGAGGTACTGATAGGGACATGCAGGTATGCCTCCTTGAGGTCCAGCGTTACTAGCCATGCTTTCTTGCCCAAAATAGGAAGCTGCTGCTGTAGTGTTAGCATCTTGAATTTGGGTACTTGTAAGGTGTTTAGAACTGAAAGGTCCAGAATTGTTCACCAGGCATTGTCCTTTCTGGGGAGTAGAAAGAGTCTTGAGTAAAATCCTTGGCCTTGCTCTCGAGTAGGTACCAGTTGAATGGCTCATGTCCATGAGAGCTGTAATTTCTTTTTGTGCCTCTGCCCATTGATTGTGGCAGGTTTGGCATTCCTCTTTTCATTGGCAAGGTGTGAAAATGGAATCTGTATCCTCGTGATATTATGTCTAGGACCCATTTGTCCTTTGTGACAATGTGCCAGTTGTCTGAAAAAAGTGCGAGTTTTCCTCCCAAGGGGGCTGCCAAGAAAGTGTTGCTTGCCCAGATGAGGAGCAAGTCATTGAGTTTGCCTTCTGGTAGTTTGGGACCGGTGTTCTCCTCCCTTCTGTGTTACAGTGCCCCATTGTCGAGGTTTGTATTGGGCGTGTGGTTGTCCTCTGCCTCTTGGACGTCTATTTACCCCTCTGTGGACTGTCAGTAGCTGGAAAGGACCAATTTTTTGTTGGCCAATTTCTGCTGAAGCGAGGGTGCTGTACCTGTAGAAAATCTTTGACTGTCTGCATAGATTTTGCTTTATCCTCCATTTTCTTTAATACGACTTCTGCTTTAGCTCCAAAAAGAACATCCTGCTGTAAGGGAGCATCTAGAAGCTTTGCTTTAACATGATCAGGCAGAGTTTTTGTTCCTTTAACCAAGCATGCCTACATATAACAGACCCAGTACAGCTGCTCTGCAGGAAGCCTCCAAAGAATCAAACCCACATTGTAAAGTATGTTTGCCCACCTGTTCAGTTGCATGCAACAGATCCTGCATTTCTTTCAATTCGGACTGTTGAGGGAGTGTGGCCATTTTTTGTTTTAACTGAGACATTAGAAATTGCTGATATTTTAGCATGTGAAATTGGCAATTTAGAACTCTCATAGCTAGAGTGGCTGAGGTGTAAACCTTTTTCCCCTCACCTGTCCAGTGCTCTGGAGTCCCTTACAGAGGGTACAGGATTTTTTGCCATAGAAGCCTTAGCCCCTTTGGGACCCTGGGAGATGGTCTCTGCATCAGCAAAAGGGCTTTTATAAAGGCATTTGTGGGAATCAAGCACTCTATAGTATCTGTCAGGTTTGGCTGGAGCAGGAGGCAGAGAATCTGGGTTCAAACTAGATTCTAAGTAAACATCATCCACAATGTCTAAAACTGGGGGGATGGCAAGTGGTCTGTGCTGTGGGAGTAAAAGAAACTCTCGGAGCCTTTTCTTAGAGTCAGAGTAGTCCTGACCGTCCCAGTGAAAATGTTCCCTCATAGTGTGTAAAGTTTCCCCAAAGGAGTGGTCTTCAGGAGAAGCTGAGGGAATAGAATCCTCAGCATCAGAATCTTCATAAGGGGAGAAGGAGTAATCTTGGTCCTCAGTGGAGCCCGAGGAGATAGACACTTGATCAGAGGAAGCATAATCCTCCTCTTGTCTAGGCTTTTGTCGGGTGGGGATTGGGAACCCCTGATTAAAGAGATCAAATAGTCAGCCATTTTAGGCATCTGTTTCTTAGGCATGGGGCCTTTACCTGGAGACTGAAGTGCAGTCTTTTTAGGTTTAATAGGAGTCTTAAGCTTAGGATACGTTTTTATAGTGGGCGTAGTCTGTCTGAAGACGCCTTCAGAAACCGAAGGTGTTTCTGCAGCACCGACATCTTTCTGCAGAGTCGTCTGTATGGGCTAAAGAAAATGGCTGCGTCGGCCTAGCACTTTCCGCCAAAGGCTCCGAAGCGGTCTCTGGTTCCAAATCTGCGGTAGTCAAGGGCTGCATCAGAGCCTCACTGAAGACCGGAGACCGGACCAGCCAAGGCCTCGGAGTCTGGCTTGGGTCTAGGCTGCCTGTCCTTATCCTTGCGTTTTTTGTGCACGCCGGTTGCTCCGACGGCATTGTGTAGTTAAATTTTCTACTGAAGGAGTGTTGTGCGAAATCACAGTCTTTTTATAGTACGCTTATTAAACCTAGCACAAAATAGACAACCAGTGACGTCGTGGTCTGGGCCTAAGCAAGGTATGCAGTAAGAATGAAAATCCTTATGAGGTATTTGCTTCCCACAAGAAATACAATTATTAACTTTTTCTGACATCGGTCTGAGGCGAGAAAAGTTTCCCCAATGGGGTACTTAGCTTTATTGAAGACTTCTGATCTGAAATTCGACTTCGAAAATCTCAGGAGTCAGCTGACCGGCACTTGCGAACTGCTTCTGGCACTGCGCGGCAAGAAAGACTTAAGAAAATGGCGTTGGATGCATTATATATACCCCTGGAGCACTAACGTCAGGGAAGAAGCGACAGCAACCAACGCCCGACCAAGACTTTGGAATTCCGGCAGACTGCGGGACCGACCGAGGGCAGGATAACCCAAGTGTGAGGACTGCAGCAGGGTAACACAATGAACATCCACATTTGTATTGGTTCCAATCAACGCTGCTGAGGTTATGTTGTTGGCTTTTCTCACATAACTTCCGGGCACCATCAGTGGTGATTTCAAATGGAACTTAGAGATGTTTTATATCCCCTGAAAGGGAGTAGTGCTTGGGGATTCAATTTTACAGAATGGTAGCTGACAAGAGACCAGAACAGGGCAGACGTAAAGTATAGGGAAAATGTTAAGACACGTGGACAGGTAGATTTGCTACACATGGGGCTAGACCAGAAATAGCTCGCACAGTGATACTTGTGTGTATTTTATTTTAGGCAGCATATACAAATCAGACCTATAATTAAGATTACAAAAGATACACAACTAGTCTGACAAGTCTGTGTGGAAAATTAAGAGAAGAAGGTTTGTGAACAGACTTTTCGCTCAGGACAGATGGAAGATGGCACAGGCCAGATTTTAGGCAACATGTAACTGCTATAAATATTGTGCAAAGTCTGAGAGGCACAGAAAATGAACATTTTGAATGAATTATCTAGTAAAACGCTTGAAGGCTGCGGGGGGCAAGACAATGAGCAAGGTAGAGGACAGTATAAACAGGAAGATATGTAGTTTGCTAGAGTGCCAGCTGCAGTACACAAATGAATGAGATAGAAGTATTAGGACTCTATAGAAGGACTACTCTAAGTGGTTGGAAGGGAGGCTGGTAATCTGGAAAGAAAAGGTCATCAGAAAGGTGAGGGACCCAAGAGATGAATGGTTAAATGAACAATATTTTACGCTTCGCAAACAGCCTAGGCTTCTAGCAAAGGCTCTTGCCTCTCTCCCACGGTGCCTTTTTTAGGCTAATTCATGAGCACAAAATTACCAACATGAAAAATTCTTCTAAATGAAATTTAAAGGTCATGCTGCTAAAGAGTAGGACTCTTGGCATGAAAATGCACTCATTGCAAGCATTCCTTGCCCTAGAGAATGCTGTCATTTGTGCAGTCACTGAAACCTGGTTCAAAGCTGTGAACAGCACCCAAGCCTTACCAGGTTACTCATCCTACCATACTTTCAGACCCCAAATGGAGGGCTACAAAGCCAAAGGAGGTGGAGTTTCAATATTTATCAAAGACATACACGTCTCCAGGCTGGTCAACGGTATGACGCACAAGAGACGCTCCAAGTGCAGTTAACTGTTGACAAAACACCTATTCAAATCATAGACCGCTACAAACTCCCAGTCATGTCTCAGGACACCCACTCCACCTATCTGGACTTAATTGAATCCATCAAGGTTCAGCCCTCTACCCTGACACTGGTAGACTAACTACCTGCTACAGAATGGAAGACCTATTCTAGCCCAAACATTAACACCCAGAGACTGCTCAACTTCGCCAATGCATTGGATTAGCTGGTCAACACCCCTACGAAAGGTAAAAATATCTGAAAATATCCTCTATCTGGTCCTAACCAACATGGGTGGCCACTGTAGCACCCCTACACAGTGTCATCCTTCTTGGTAATAATCAGACCATGAAGCAATCACATTTGAATTCACCATCTCCCCTGACCCCACCACACCCCTTGTCAGGGTGAAATGAAAAAGTATTTCCAAAGCTGACAACCTCCTCAGAGAAGGTATAAGCAGCTTCACAACCACTGTCCCTTCAGATGTAACTTGCACTAATGTCAAATCCTACACCAAAAAAACTATATGAGCACCTACATAGCTGTATGGACACAGCAATACCTGACAGGACCAAATCATCTTCCTCAAGGAGGAGTAAAGCTATCTGGTGGAGCAGCAATAAACTATAATAAAAGTAAAAAATTGCTGTGCAGGACCAAGAAGTAGAAGGTGCCAAGTTGGAAGCAATCTCTCCTTTGTCTGACCAAATAAATAAGGTCAATGGTGAAATCCTCTAAGGCTAAGTTAGTCAAAATTGGCCACATCCACTAAGGAGAATCACAAGGCCTTCTTAACACTTGTCTGCACTCTCAAAGGCAACACCCAAATCTGCTCTGAACTGGTGGTCAATACCACCACATACACAAACTCTATAGATTTAGCCAACCTGCTGGCTGACTGGATCAGTGAAAACTTCACCACCCTGTCCCTCCCATCAGTAAACCAGGACATTCCCAGCACCTGCCCCCCCCCTTCCCTCATCACCAGGGAGCAGGTCCTTAATGCCCTCTCAAAGGCAAAAAATACAGTCTCCATGGGACTTTAATATCCCTGGCTGTATCCTACAACTTCGGCATTAGCTGTCAGCTCCATTAGACACCCTACTCAACCTCTAAGGGGAACTTGCACGACTGGAAAGGAAACTAAATACAGCCCTGGGATAAAACCTGTGACGCTGCTGGAAAGGGGAAAAGTACAGTTTTGTACCTACCATAAATGCAGATGTTAGAGTGTATACACTGCTGCAGTCATTACACTTGGGTTATCCTGTCGTCAGGCGGTTCCCCAGTCGCCCGAGTTCCAAAGTCTTAGTCCGGCATCGGTTGCTATTGCCTCCTCCCTGACGTCAGTGTGACAGGGGTATACAAGATGCAGCCGACGCCATTTTCATCAGTTTTTCTTGCCCCAGATGTCAGGTGCCCCCAAATAGGTAGGCAATTCAAACTGCTAATAAAACATACATAAGAAAAACAAACTTTCAGCTACAAGCAAATACTCCCCATAGATAGTAAAGGGTAGAAGACATAGGTATGTACCAGCAAGTAAGAGGGGAAGGAGGAAGGGTAACCTGGACTGCAGCAGTGTATACACTCGAACATCTACATTTATGGTAGGTACAAAACTGTACTATGTTCATCATGTTACACTGCTGCAGTCATTACACTTTGGTAGAATCCCAAAGCTGAGGTAGGAAGGCTGGTTCTATAAGGCATTAGGGGTGGCTATAAGGTCCTGCAGCGGCGAAGCCAGCTCTGGATTTAGAGTATAGAGGCAGATGGTAATGCTTGGTGAAGGTATGTACAGAACTCCAAGTTGCTGCTTCCAAAATATCCTTGGAAGGTACTCCTCTGAGGTAGGCAGTTAAAGTGGCTGTTGCCGTGGTGGAGTGAGATCTAATGCTGTTAGGTACAGGTTTCCCATGCTGTATATAGCAGAAACATATACAATGTCCTACCCATTTTGAAATAGTCTGTTTTGAAATGGCTTTTCCCTGTGCTCCTGCAGTATATACTACCAATAATTGCTCAGATTTTCTGAAAGATTTGGTTTTGTCCAAGTAGAAGCGTAACTGCCTGTGAATGTCCAAAGAATGCAGTAGTCTCTCCCCTTTATTCTGTGGTTTTGGATAAAAAGTTGGCAAATGAATAGTTTGGTTTAGAGCCACACTGGATACCACCTTTGGCATAAACGTAGGGTTAGTTCTTAAAGACACCCTGTCCTGGTGGAAAATGAAAGGTTCCACTGGCATTAGTGCCTGTAATTCTGAAACTCTTCGTGCTGATGTTATTGCCAAGAGCAGAGCAGTTTTCCAAGAGATATATTTTAATTCTGCTGTGTTAGTTGGCTCAAAGGGAGGTAAAATTAATTTTCCCAAAACAAAGTTGAGGTCCCAAGTTAGAGTAGGTGCTCTACGGGGCGGTATTATGTGTTTAGCCCCTCTAAGGTACTGTTTTAGCAAAGGATTAGAGAAAATTGGTGGATCCGTGTTGTAATGAGCAGAGATGGCAGAGACGTGGATCTTTATAGATGAGGAGAGGCCTTTGTCCAGCATCTCAGTTAAATATTGTAGTATCTGAGGAATGTTTGGGACACTAAGGTCAAGGCTGTGAGTTTGGTTCCAGGCACAGAATCTCTTCCATTTATCCGAATAGGCTTTCCTGGTACTAGGCCTTCTGGCCTCCAGAATGACATTCTTAACAGCTTTGGAGAGAGGCATTGCTTGCTTGACCAAGGAATCTTCCATGCAGCTAGGTTTAAGGTCTTTAGCTGGCTGTGTAGTATCCAGTTGTTGTGCTGAGTCAGGAGATGTGGGATT
Source organism: Protopterus annectens (assembly GCF_019279795.1). Classification (NCBI taxonomy): domain Eukaryota; kingdom Metazoa; phylum Chordata; order Ceratodontiformes; family Protopteridae; genus Protopterus; species Protopterus annectens. Next base: position 1,803,776,376 of record NC_056728.1, read on the forward strand.
TGAGGCAAAATCCAGGCTGGTCCTTGTGCCAAGTTCTTTAAGATTGGGTACCAGTGCTGGCGTGGCCAGTCTGGTGCAATCAGGATCATCTTTGGCTCTTCTTGCCTGGCTTTTATGAGTACCTTTGACAGGAGAGGTAGTGGTGGGAAAGCGTATACTTGTAGGTTTTTCCAGATGAATGAGAGGGCATCCACTTTCCATGCTTGTAGATGGTAACTCCTTGTGCAAAATTTCTGTAGCTGGCAGTTCATTGGGGATGCAAACAGATCTATGTCCGGGCTCCACCATTTCTGTGTTATCATTCTGAATATTTGTGGATTCAATTCCCATTCATGGGGATCCATGATGTTTCTGCTTAAGGCGTCTGCCAGTGTGCTTTTCTCTCCTGGCAGGAATTGTGCTTGCAGATGAACTTGATAGTTTAGAGCTGTGTTCCACAACATCATGGCTAGCCTGCAGAGGGGGTAGGAATGAGTGCCCCCTTGCTTGTTTATGTACCACATAACTGTAGTGTTGTCCGTCTTTAGTAGTAGTTGTCCTGGATGCAGCAGGTCCTTGAAAGCTGTAAGGGCATTTTGTACAGCTAGCATCTCTTTTTGATTGATGTGAAGATGCCTTTGTTCTGTGGGCCACTTGCCCTGAATACAGTTGCCTGCCATGTGTGCTCCCCAGGCATAATCCGATGCATCTGTTGTCAGTGTTTGCCTGGCTGTGGGTTGAGTAAAAGGCTGTCACTTGTTGAGGTGACAAGCTTGAGCCCACCATTGAAACTCCTATTGAAGGCAAGGAATTAGTGGTATAACTGTTTCCAAACTTTGACAGTGTTGAGACCATACATTCTTTAGGTACCACTGTAGTTTCCTCATATGCAGTCTGGCATATGGAATTAGTAGTATGCAAGATGCCATGTAACCCAAGGCCTGCAGAATTTTTCTTGCAGGGAGTTGGGTCTTTGTTGCCATCAATTGAAAGTATTGAGTCAGTTTGGCCTTGCTTGTCTGGCGTGAAATAAGCCATCTGGGCCGTTGTTCAAGCTGGCACCCAGGAATATTATCTCTTGTGAGGGCACTAGTTTTGTTTTCTTTTCGTTTACTGTGTACCCCAGGTAACTCAACTTTTTTACAAACGCAAGATGCTTTAGAAGAATGTCCTTGCTCTCTGCTTGAATCAGGCAGTCGTCCAGGTATGGATAAATTTGAATTCCTTTCTGTCTGCAAAATGCAATTACTGGTGCCAGGCACTTTGTGAAGACCCTGGGAGCAGTAGATAAGCCATAGGGCAGTGCAGAGAATTGATAGTGCATTGAACCAGCTATGAATCTGAGGTATCTTCTGCAGTTTTGTCTGATAGGGACATGCAGATATGCCTCCTTAAGGTTCAATGTCACGAGCCAAGCTTTCTTGCCCGGCATGGGAAGAAGCTGCTGTAGTGTTAACATTTTGAATTTCGGAACATCCAGGTAAGTGTTTAGAGAAGAAAGATCCAGAATGGGGCTTCAGGCTTTGTCCTTTCTGGGAACCAGAAAGAGTCTTGAGTAAAATCCTTGTCCTTGCTCCTGTGGTGGTACCTTTTGAATAGTTCTCATATCCATGAGTGTTGTAATTTGTTTTTGAGCCTCTGCCCATTGATTTGGTGGCTAATTTGGCATTCCTTTTAACCTTGGCAGTGTGAAAGTGGAACCTGTAACCTTGAGATACAATGTTGGAGAACCCATTTGTCTTTGGTGATCATATGCCAATTGTGATAGAAAAGTGCCACTTTTCCTCCCAAGGGGGCTGCCAAGAGAGAGTTGTTTGGCAGCTGTAGTGGGAACTCACTGGGGCTGCTTTTTATATGCTTGGGGCCCGTCTTCCCCTTCTTTCTGGCCTGATGCAACCCATTGTCAAGGCCTGTAAGGACCTTGGGGTTGACCTCTACCTCTTGGACGTCTGATCTGCCCCTTTGAGGTCCGTCTAACTGGAAAGGACCAATTCTTAGTTGGCCAATTTCTGCTAAATCTAGGAGGCTGAACCTGTAAGAAATCCTTCACCATTTGCATAGATTTTTGCCTTATCCTTCCTTTTCTTTAATACCTCTTCTGCCTCAACTCCAAACAACACATCCTGCTGCAAAGGTGCATCCAATAATTTTGCTTTAACATGGTCTGGTAATGTATGTTCTTTTAACCAAGCATGTCTTCTAATGACAGAGCCTGTAACTGCTGCTCTACTGGAGGCCTATAAAGAATCAAAACCACATTGCAAAGTATGTTTTCCCACCTGTTCAGCTGCATGCAATAAATCCTGCATTTCTATAAATGTAGGAGGATCTGAATCTGGAAGCATTTTTTTGTTTCAACTGAGACAGTAAAAACTGTTGATATTTTAGCATGTGAAACTGGCAATTTAAGGCTCTCATTGCTAAAGTTGCAGACGTATATACTTTCTTTCCCCATGTGTCTAACGCTCTGGAATCTCTGTCAGAGGGAACTGGATTCCTGGCTGATGAGGCCTTAACCCCTTTGGGTCGCTCAAAAATAGTTTCAGGGTCAGCAACAGGGCTTTTGTACAGAAATTTGTGAGAGTCAGGAACTCTGTAGTAACGGTCAGGTTTAACTGGGGCTGGAGGTAAGGAATCAGGATTTAAGTTGGATTCAGTATACACATCATCCACAATATCTAACACTGGCGGAATAGCAAGGGGTCTGTGTTGAGGTAATAAAATTAAGTCTGAGCCTTTTCTTGGATTCTGAGTAATCATGGCCTTCCCAATGGAAATGCTCCCTCATGGTATGCAAGGTTTCCCCAAAGGAGTAGTCTTCAGGCGGAGAGGCTGATGGAACAGACTCCTCAGCATCAGAATCCTCATAAGGGGGTAAAGAATATCCTAGGTCTGAGGATGAATCTGAAGAGATGGACACCTGGTTGGATGAGTCAGTCTGCATCCTGTCTAGGCCTTTTATCAGGAGGGGGATAGGACCCCCTGATCAGAGTGATTAGGTCTTCGGTCATTTTGAGCATTTGTTTCTTATGCATGGAGGCCTGTGCTGGAGAATGCTGTATTTGTTTCTTTGATTTTAAAGGTGGTTTAGACTTAGCAGAGGGTTTAATGCTTAACTGAGTAGGTCTGAAAACACCCTCTGAAGCTGCAGGTAGCTCAGCTACTCTGGATCCCTCTGAAGGGTTAGTTTCGGTAGGCTGAATAGCTTGTGCATCCAAAGGCCCAGCCATCTCCACGTGGGAGTCAGAGGTGGCCTGTGGTTCTACAGAAGCAGTAGTCAGGGGCTGCAAAGGTGCCTCGCTGAAAACCGGAGAACCGGCGACTGGCCTAGAAGAGGCTTCGTTGTCAGTTTTGGGCCTCAGATGCCTTATCCTTGTCTTTGCGCTTTTTATGTATTCCAGTCGTCGGAAGTTCCGGCGGCATGGTATAATTGAATTTTCTACCAAAATAATGGGCAAGATCCAACAGACATTTAATAGTGCGCTTGTTAAACCTAGCACAAAACAGACAACCAGTGACATCATGGTCTAGGCCCAGGCGTGGGATACAATAAGAATGGAAATCCTTATGAGGTATTTGCTTCCCACAAGAAATAGTTATTAACTTTTACTGACATCAGTCTGAGGCAAGAAAGTTTCCCCAACGGAGTACTTAGCCTTGTAGAGGACTTCGGTTCTGGATTTGGAATGAAAATCTCAGGAGACGGCCAAACGGCACTTGCGAACTGCTTTTGCTTCAGGCACCGTGCAGCAAGAAAGACTGAAGAAAATGGTGTCGGCTGCATCTTATATACCCCATGTCATACTGACATCAGGGAGGAGGCGATACCACCAGACGCCGGACCAAGACTTTGGAACTCAGGCCGACTGGGGAACTGCCTGATGGCAGGATAACCCAAGTGTAATAACTGCAGCAGTGTAACATGATGAACATCAGGTGCTGACATTGACGGAACATGGGCAAAATTCTTGACTAGGCTTATAAGGGCCTCCAGGCCAACAGCCTAGTATCATCCTATGAATCTATGAACCTATAAAAACTTCCAGAAAAGAGACTGGCTGTTGTATCAAGGGATTCTTAGATGTAGTAATCAAAATATTAGGAAGAGCCCATACAAAACAAGGATGAGTATAAAGATGACAGTAAAGCATGAGACAGGCTTACCTTTAGTGGAAAAAAACTGGAGCCAGGTAAGAAGTGAAGAACTGATATAATCTACAAGACAGTAGGAACAGTGTGTGCGAGTGAGTGTACTTTGGGTAAACTGAGGGATCAGTTGAATAAACAGGATGCAATAAAGACAGAACGGTTTCGGAACGGAACATTACCACTGGTGAAAGTGTGAAGAGGTTGGCCCTGTTGGAGATAAGTATAGAATGATGGTGCATACGTGGTATACAATTGCTGTAAAGAAAGATACACCAAGGAGGATGACATTCATCCACAAAATGCTGGAGATGTGGGGAGGAAAATGTAGATCAGATGCATAAATGGTGGACATGTAGGCAGATAGTACCTCTGTGCCGGAAGGAAAAGAAGAGTCTAGAGTGAATAACTGGTGAAGAAGATACCAGCTCTGTATTACTTATGGCTTTTGGAGGTGCCTAAGAGAATGGAAGGTCTGGCGATGAAAGGTACTTATCAGGGAAGCAAGACAGAAAACAGCTAAGGCTTGAAAGGAAAGTGAGGATATGGATGCAACCACCACAAAGGGGAGCACACACAGTGGCTGACAAGGTGGTATACGAGGAAGTGCTTAGCAATGGGCAAAACGATCAAGCAGAGTGGCAAGAGTGAGATGGAACAGGTGAAACGGTAGTTGTGTAGTGAATTACAAGTACAGGGCTTACCAAAGATAGCATCCAAACAGAAATTACAGCTGTGTAACTTATAACTGCACATGTTCAAATGATCAGTGCTGCAGCAGCCTTAGCTATATTCTTTATATCTAGCAAAGGATGCAACAGCCAGCCAGTCTCCAAAACTTTAAGGTACCTTCCACACACCCAAAAACTGTTAAGCAGATCAAGCTGAGCTGACTAAACGACAAGTTTGAGAGCAAAGTCATTCAGAGCTTTCCTGTCAGCAGACAAAGGGATACTGAGCCCTGAAAAGACAATGCTAGGAACAATAAATAAATGTCCAAACCCTGGCAAAAAAAAAAAAGTTGAGAGAATGGCCACTGCAGCACTGATCTTTCAAACATCTAATGTTATGATGCACTTAAACTATACTAATGCTCATATTGATCACTGCTATAGCCTTGGCTACATGGGTAGATTGGGCTCAGAACTGTCCTAGCAAAGCCTATTCTAAACCTAGAGAAGAAATGAAGTATGTAATGTCATATAAACATGTATAGAAAAACAAGCGGTTGCTTCAAGAATACTTCCAGAAACCTACCCCTTCCAAAAAGTCACAGATGAAGCCAATGCCATGGTACAGCAGGGCCTTGACACTGCCTGGAATAGTTTTTGCTTTAGTCAGCAATAAAAAGTAACAGCTTGAGGCAACTGTCTGAAAATTATAAGTTATGTACTTATAACTTGGCATCTGTGTTGTCCATTTTCATCCTCACTATTGGGTCTTGGATCCAACCCTCTGATCAGAATGTGGTGCATTTTACAGACTCGGATCCTATTGTCAAGCTCCTCCCTCTACCCACAATGTTCTACCCTCTCTACAGCTTCCTCAGAACAACTCTGCTGCCCAACTGTAGACAGAGAAAAGAAACTAAGATGGAACGAATGACCAGAGGCTTAAACCAAGATCCTAAAAGATCTTACCATTTCACTCAGTCCTCAAGAGAGCCAACTAGGCTGCGAGATGGCCGAGAGGGAAGGTGAGGAAGAATGAAAATGGGCAACACAGATGTCAAGTTAAGTACATAACTTAAATCTGATGTCCTTTTCACTCTTCCTCACTACTGCATCAGAGTCCCAAGCTACATTACCCTTGGGTGGCCTTGTATAAACACGCTCTCAAACATAACACAGCAAGATTTCATTTCACCATCACTGATAAAATAACAGGAGACAGATCCAACAAATCTGGGTGGCACAGTAAATTAAATATAAAAGAAATGGATTGTAAAATTGTGTGACCTTCTCCAGCCTGGTCTTAATATCTACGATTTTGTATATTAATGAACATTCATGAGCTCACCAATGAAATTGAGACTAATTATGTCACTGTATAAAAGAACCTCAATATGTCATAAAAATTTACACTGATAAAGGCTAGGTTAACCCCACAGCCGAAACCGGTCTGTCATTTTTGTGTTTTTTTATTCTTATTACTAATTAAATTAGTTCATACAGCTCACAGTTGCTGGCCTCTGCTCTGTTAACCATGTGTTTTTGAGCCGTGCAATCACTACCATGCAGGGGAATTTTTTGGCCTCAAGGAAGGCCATGGCAGAGAATGTCCAATTTGCTTTGAGTCGCAAAAGTACGAGTCTTTGACCAGGTGGCTGCAGCACAAATAGTCAATTAATCCGATGCTGGAAAACACAAATGAAGTGGCCATAAATCTAGCAGAGTAGGCTTTAGGGGGGGTGAGGTAACTGTAGACCATTCTTTGAGTAAATCAGATAAATACAAACCATAATCCATTTACCAGAGCAACCTTAGGGACTTCTTAACCTGTGCAGTTGGGAGAAAAGGATAGAAACTGTTCACATTTCCTATTCTATTTTGTTCTAGGAAAGTAAAAACAAAGCTGTCTACGAACATCAAGGTGTAAAACATTCACCCTTGTTAAAGAAATTTGGAAAGGATACTAGTACTTAAACAGATTAATATTAGCCTCTGTGGCCACCTTAGGCATTAACGATGGATTGGTTCAGAGGGATACTCTAGTCAAAAAGCAAGAAAGGTCCCAACAAGAAAAAGGAGAGGGAGAAAAGGCAAAGAGAGCTTAATGCCTTACAAAAACTTCCTGGGAGAGGCAAGAAACACGTAGTTTAACAAATGGAAGAGAAAATGTAGCACATAGGACAAAAGAAAAGTTATGTACTTACCATAATGTTCCAGGTGAGTTGTTCATCTCGCCTTCATTCTTTACAGCTGCTCAGATTTCCTGAGAGGTTTAGTCCTGTCCAAGTAAAATCTAAGTTGTCTGTGCACATCTAAGGAGTGCAGTATACGTTCCCCTTTGTTCTGTGGATTAGAAAAGAAGGCTGGCAAATGAATGGACTGATTAAGAGCCACACTGGATGCTACTTTGGGCATGAAGAAAGGATTGGCCCTGAGGGACACCCTGTCCACATGAAAGATGATGAAAGGTTCCACTGCCATAAGGACCTGTAATTCAGAGGCATCCTTGCCTAGCATAGGAAGCAACTGGTGAGGTTAGCATCTTGAATTTTGGGAACACCAAAAAAGTGTTTAGGATAGAGGGATCCAACATAAGACGCCAGGAGTTGTTTTTCTGGGCACCAGGAACAGTCTTGAGTAGAAACCTTGTCCCCTTTCCTCTTCTGGGACAGTTTGAATTGTCCTTATACTTAGAGAGAGAGAACTTGCTTTTGAGCTTCTTCCCACTGATTTGGGGGTAGATCTGGCCAACTGTTTGATTTTGGTAAATTGTGAAAGTTGAATCTGTATCCTTGGGAAACTATATTTAAAACCCATTTTTCCTGGGTAATGAGTTCCCAGTTTTTTTTGCCTGCAGAGCAATCTTTCCCCCTAAAGGAGCATTCAAATGAGAAGGGTTTGGAAGTTTTAAAATTAGGTCATTGAGACAAATTACCATAGGGAGTACTTTGGAAGAGGGAGCGCCCCCCCCCCCCCCAACTGCTTAGTCCTGTGCATACAAACTCTGCCTCAGTAGCTCTAGATCATACTACACCACCAGTTCAGAACCAAAATAGATGGTCGGACCGTCTTCAGGTTAATAACAAGAACACTAGTAACCATCAAACAGACAATTCGAACAATTTCAATCAAGCAAACAAGTTTAATAGTAACCGTTCTGGTGCAATTCCAAAAAAACCTAACTATCAGCAGCAGCAGCAACAACAAAAAAAAAAAAAAAAAAACAGCGTACGAACAGACCCAGGAGATAACACATGACAGGCAACACCAAGTTGCCATTGTAAAAAAATAAAATGGGTGATTTTAACATATTCAATTATTCATGTATTGAAATTGACCCAGTACTTGTGGAACTTTTAGCGAAGGGCAACACCTTCGTACCTAACCAACAGATGGATATAGTTCAAACAGTCAAAGATTTAAAAGTTTTTGTGAGGAAATTGAATCTGAATCTTTTGTTTGGCAACTCTACTTACATCAACTATCCTTTTAGAGTTGCCAGTGAATACAATCCTCCCTTACATCCAGCATTGAACTTGTTTGAGACAGTCACAGAATTGAACTTGAGATATTTAGTTGACAATCATAATAAACTTTCACAAAAATGCGCAAAAAACTAACATTACCTTAGATGAAACAATTTCACTAATCATCTTCAAGTCACTTAAAGAGCAATAAAACCCGACAAGGGTGGTGGCCTTGCTATTTTTGATCAATCTGACTACATAGACAGAGTGCAGGCCATTTTAGACAGTAATACCTACGACAAGGTACCCATCAATGAGGTTAACGTTGCTTATAGCCGAATTAAGGGCTATATTAATGATTTGCTCATAGAGGGGTACACTGATGCCAACTTATACAACTATATGACTATAATTTGGCCAAAAATTCCAGTTTTATTTGCAGTACCTAAAATACACAAGAACGTATTTAACCCACCATTTAGACCACTTATTGACGGGCGTAACTTGATCACATACGCTTGTACAAAGGTAGTAGACCACATACTAAAAAAGTACTTGTTAACTGAGCCACAAGTATGTAAAGATTCGTGGGCATTCTTGAAAAATATAAATGAAACCCCTTATGACAACGACATCAATTTCATTACAATTGACGTAGTAGATCTTTACACGTTAATTCCACACCTTGAAGGCTTAGAATGGGTCAATTTATTTCTTTCTAAAAAAGGAGCCCCTAGTAAAGAAACTTAGTTACAACTCTTTTAGACATCATCCTCACCAACTACTTCTCATTTTACAACGAGTTATTTTTACAGAAATGTGGGGTAGCAATGGGCTCCCCTTGTGGAGCAAGCTTTGCTAACACAGTTATGGTATATTGGGAAAGGTTTTACATATTCGAACATATTGAATGGATGTCTATGTATTATACACGTTTCCTCGATGACATTCATTTTATTTCGAGGTAACTTAGAATCAGCTAGTAAACTTCTTGATTATTTCAATACTACAAGTTTTTTTAAATTTACATTTAACTTTCAGGAAGTAAACATCAACTATTTAGATGTTAATTTAATTAAAGATGTGGCTAACAGATGCATTTCTAAAATTTATAGAAAAAGTACATTCTGTAACTCGTATTTACACTTCACAAGTTTATATCCTACGTCACAGAAAAGAGCAATAGTAAAAGGGCAAATAAGAGCTGCCCGTATAGTTTCTCTTTATAGTGATTTTGTTACAGAATGTAACCTACTAGAAAATATGTTTCAACAGAGGGGCTACCCATTAGACTTAATTAAAATATTATTTGGTGAAGTCAAGTTAAAAAGAGAATGGTTCTATTATCCCGATTTTAAATGCACGTCAACTTTTGTGCAAAAATAGTTCACCCAACTTTAGTTTTTCTATAGACACAGTTAGTAAAGTATAACTGAAGTCAATGATGTTGAAACAGACAGTAGTGGAGCTACGAGTTTTGAATGTAGTTTTATTACAACATTTAACTCAGATAGTATTAATATGAGATATACACTATATAAAACTTGTTAATTATTTAAATATGACAAAAACTTGTCTGCAAAATTTAGTGATTATCCTAAAATTATTTTTAGGAGAGGCAAGAATCTAAAAAGTATTCTTGAATCGTGTAAAACAAAAGAATTTAATAAGAAAGCAGGAATGTATTCTTGTGGTTGTTGTATGTGTAAATTTGTCAGTACAGGCATAAAATTCAGTATTAATGACTAGCAATACAACAAACTACAAGTTAAATTGTAATTCTAAACTAGTTGTCTATGTAGCTTCCTGTACATTATGTAAAGCATTCTACATAGGCAAAACGAAACGCCGTTTACGAGATAGAATATATGAACACACTTATGCAATAGCAACTAATAAAGTAGAAAACGCATTAGCTAAACACATTATATGTCTTACGAAGGCCATAGTTTTAAATTTAGAGCAATTGACCAAATACAGTATGACATTAGAGGAGGGCCTTTAAACTTGCTCTTGGAAGATCGTGAACTGTCATGGCAAATGAGAACTCATGCATTTTATGAGCCTGGTTTAAACGAACATTGTAACATCGTGCGTCTTCTAAAACTTAAAAGCCTGGATAGAGAGGCTTCTTTAACACACTAATATAGCAGCTATTATTAGTAAGTTATTCAATTAATTGTGAAGTATTATATATAACCACTCAACTATTTGGTAAAAAATTGGAATAAATTAAACTAATAACATTTTTGTATATTATTACTAGTTGCACTAGCATTCAGTCTTGAGAGCTTGTTTTCTGACATCGAAGCTCAACTTCTGACTTTTAACTTTTAATTTTCATTTTTAAATTTAACTTTACCTTATTACGTACTATGTGTTTTTAGACAAAGCTTGGTAAACTTGTTTACTATGAGTAAACACTTTTCTAATTTAAAGTCAGGTGATTGTACAAGTAATAGTTAAAAACTTGTATGTGTTTTTAAATCATACTGTTGGCACTATTTTATGTAGCACTGATACAATGTTCTTCTTTTCACCACGTGACTAGATTAGTATATAAAATTGTGGTTTTCAATTGAAATTTATCTGAAGAAGTTGCCTCATTGCAGGCGATGAAAAGCACTTCATATTAAACAGACTTATTTTGCCTTTTTTGTGGACTGGAGTTTGTTTCAGACAGCCTTCATTTGGTTGTATTAGTACTTTTCCACTAGTTTGTTTTAGTCCTGTGCATACCTTGGGACTGAAGCCTGGGTGTTCTGCTGGTACTGGGTTTGGACCGAGAAGGCCTGGAAGAGGCAGGAAAGGACCAATTCTTAGAGGCCAATGCCTACTAAATCTTGGAAGCTGTACTTGCAGGAAATCTTTAACAGTTTGCATAGATTTAGCTTTTTCCTCCATCTTTTTAAGTATTTCTTCTGCTTTGTTGCCGGGCGGTCTTGGTTTAAGGAAGCATCCAGCAATTTAGCTTTAACATGATCTGGCAAAGATTGCTCCCTAAGCCAAGCATGCCTTCTTAGTACAGACCCACTGACAGCAGCCCTGCAAGATGCCTCTAGTGAATCAAAACCACATTGCAAAGTATGTTTTCCAACTTGTTCAGCAGAATGCATTAAATCCTGTAAATCCTTATTTTCAGCACAATCAGGAATCAACAATTTTCTGTTTAAGCAATCCAATAATATGCTGCTGATACTTTAACATATGAAACTGGCAGTTCAAGGCCTTAACGGCCAAGGTTGCAGAAGTGTGTACCTTCTTACCCCATCTATCCAGCACCCTGGAATCTGAGGGGGTAGGATTTTTGGCAGTTGTAGCCTTAATGCCCTTGGGTCCCTGTGAAATGGTCTCAGGATCCGCAGTAGGATTTTTAAAGAGGAACTTAGAGTCAGGAACCTTGTAAAATCTATCTGGTTTTCTGGGAGCAGTAGGTAAGGAGTCAGGGGCCAAGCTAGATTTCGAAAAGGCATCAACAATGTCCACTACAGGGGGATAGCTAAAGGCCTGTGTTTGGGCAGGAATAATAAATTCCTAAGCCTCTTTTTAGAATCAGAGTAATCCTGGTTTTCACAGCGAAAATGCTCCCTAAGAGTAAGCAAGGTTTCACCATGAGAAATCCTCTGGAGGGGAAGCAGAGGGAATACAGCCCTCTGCATCAGAATCCTCATAGGTAGATAAAGTACAGTTTTGTACCTACCATAAATGTAGATGTCCGAACTGGATAGCATCTGCAGTCATAACAACTGGGTTGTCCTGTCGTCAGGCAGCCCTTCGGTCGGCCGGATTCCAAAGTCCGGGTCCGGCTTCGGCTGATGTCGCACTTCACCCGACGTCATCTCTGCTGGTCTTCGGGTATAAAGGCATCAGCCGATTCCATTTTCCTCAGTGTTTCTTGCCCCAGATGCCAGTTGCCCTCTTGGAAGGCTAAATTTTGGGTAAATGCCAATGTTTCCAAAAAGATAGAAGGCAACACAAAAAATAAGCATGTATGTACATATATACAAACAAATACACCATAAGAGACTCCCCCCCACCAGCTAGCTATTAGGAGGGTAAATACCCTAGGAGTACCACAGAGGGGAAGGAGGAGGTAATCCTGACTGCAGATGCTATCCAGTTCGGACATCTACATTTATGGTAGGTACAAAACTGTACTATGTCCTTCATGGATGCATCTGCAGTCATAACAACTGGGTAGAATACCATAGCCAACTAGGCGAGGAGCAAGAATAGATTATGGTGTGGTTAGGATCCCTTGCAGTACAGCAGTGGCAAACCCTGCTCGGGATCTGGAATACAGAGGTAAATTATAATGCTTGGCAAATGTATGCACGGAGGTCCAAGTAGCCGCCTCAATAATGTCCTTGGTTGCCACTCCTCGTAAGAAGGCTGTGGTAGTGGCTGTTGCCCTTGTAGAATGAGGCCTTATGTTCTGTGGAATTGGTTTTCCATGAAAGGAGTAACAGAAACGTATGCAATTTCCTATCCATTTGGAGATTGTCTGTTTGGAAATCGCTTTTCCTTCCCTTCCTGTTGCATAGGCTACAAACAGCTGGTCAGTTTTTCTGTTACTTTTGTTCTGTCCAGGTAGTAGCGTAGCTGTCTATGTACATCCAAGGTATGCAGCATTCTTTCCCTCTGTTTTGTGGGTTTGGGAAGAAGGTAGGTAGGTGGATTGCCTGGTTTAAAGACACTCTGGATACCACCTTAGGCATAAATGTAGGATTAGTTCTCATGGACACTATCTTGGTGGAAGATTAGGAAGGGTTGTACTGCCATTAGGGCCTGAAGTTCAGAAACCCTTCTTGCTGAGGTTATTGCCAGTAGGAAAGCAGTTTTCCACGATAGATGCTGCAGGTCTGCTGTTGCTGCTGGTTCAAAAGGTGCGAGTGTCAACTTTTCCAGCACAAAGTTCAAATCCCAAGCTGGCAATGGTGGTTTCCTAGGAGGTTTTACATTCTTGATCCCTCTGAGGAACTGCCTGAGTAAAGGATGTGAAAAGACAGGTGGATCAAAGCTGTATTCTGCTGAAATAGCTGATGCATGTATCTTGATGGAGGAATAGGACAGGCCTGTATGTAGAAGCTCTGCCAAATACTCCAGAATGTTAGCAATGTCTATATTCGACACATCTTTTCCTCTTTCAGCACTCCAAATGACAAACCTTTTCCATTTTCCTGCATAGTTCCTTCTTGTTGAAGGTCTGGGGGCTTCAAGGATAATGTCTTTAACCCTTTGGGAAAGCTCTGGATTAGTTGCTGCTATGTGATGTTCCATGCAGTCAGTTGCAACGCTTTTAGGTTTGGATGCATGATGCTGTAATTGTTCTGAGTTAACATCAAAGGCATCAGGGGTATTGACCACATTTTGTCCCGAGACATGCTCCTCAGCAATGGGTACCAGTGTTGTCTTGGCCAGTTTGGAGCTATCAGGGTTATCCTTGGACGTTCCTCCTTGATTTTTAGTAATACCTTCTGTATCAAGGGAAGAGGTGGGAATGCATACGCTGTCAGACCTTTCCAGCTGAAGGAGAGCGAGTCCACTTTCCATGCAAGTGGGTGGAATGTCCTTGTGCAGAATTTTTTGAGCTGGTGATTGAGAGGGGAAGCGAATAGATCTATCTGTGGCATTCCCCATTTCTTTGAGATGGCCTTGAAGATGTCCGGGTGTAGCATCCATTCGTGAGCATCCGAGGTGGTTCTGCTTAACATGTCTGCTAGAGTATTCTCCTTTCCTGGTACGAATATTGCCTGTAACTGGATGTTGTAGCTGAGCGCCAGGTTCCAAAGGTCCAAAGTCATTCTGCATAGGGGGTATGAATGAGTGCCTCACTGTTTGTTGATGTACCAAATGACTGTGGTGTTGTCTGTCCTTACCATCAAATGGCCTGCTTTGAGGAATGGTCTGAATTTTTGGATTGCCAGTTTTACTGCCAGCATTTCTTTTAGGTTGATGTGCAGATGGAGCTGGTCCTGTGTCCACAATCCTTGCGCATTTGTCCAGCATGTGAGCCCCCCATCCTAGGTCTGAGGCGTCTGTTGTGATGGTTTGGCTTGCTTGATAGTTGTGAAAGGGTAGGCCTGGATTTGACTGGCATGCTTGAGCCCACCATAAGAACTCCTGTTTTAGGCATGGGATTAGAGGAATTTCTGCTTCTAGGCTGTGCCTGTGTTGGGACCATAAATTCTTTAGGTACCACTGTAGTTTTCTCATATGTAGTCTGGCATGTGGAATCAAGATTATGCAGGATGCCATGAAGCCCAAGGCCTGTAGAACTTTTCTTGCTGTTAGCTTGTTCTGTTTTGTTAGTGCCAAGAAGTAAAGAGGGAGTTTTTTGTTTTTCTGCAGTTAGGAATGCCATTTGTTTTACTGTGTCCAATTCCGCGCCCAAGAATGTCCTTGTTTGGGATGGTATCAGCCTTGACTTTTGTAAATTGACTGTGTATCCCAGTGCTTGTAGCAAGTAAATGACCCTTTGTAAATCTGTTGTCAGCTTGCTTTTGTTGTCCCCCTGTAGCAGGCAGTCGTCCAGGTATGGATAAATTTGGATTCCCTGAAGTCTGCAGTGGGCGATTACTGATGCCAGGCATTTTGTGAATACTCTGGGCGCAGTAGATAAGCCAAAGGGCAATGCTGAGAATTGATAGTGCTCTGATCCTGCAAGAAATCTGAGGTATCTTCTGCAAATTGGTCGTATGGGGACGTGCAGGTATGCCTCCTTGAGATCTAGAGTTACCAGCCAGCACTCCTTGCCCAGCATGGGTAGAAGTTGCTGTAGGGTCAGCATTTTGAATTTTGGGACAATGATGTATGTATTTAAGGTGGACAGGTCGAGAATAGGTCTCCAACTTTTTTCCTTTCTTGGAACTAGGAATAGTCTGGAGTAGAATCCTTTGCCTTGTTCTGTTATTGGCACTCTTTCCACAGCTCTCATCTTTGTTAGTTGCATTATCTGCTGTAGAGCTTCTGTTTTTTGATTTGGAGGCAGGTTTGGCATTCCTCTTTTGACTGGTAAAGTGTGGAAGTGGAACCGGTATCCTTGGTCTATGGTTTGCAAAATCCACTTGTCTTTTGTGATACAGTGCCAGTTCTTCGAAAATAAGGTTAATTTTCCGCCTAATGGTGCTGCTATTTGTTCCCTGGTAGGCGGAGTTAGAATCAAGTCACTGTGCTGTTGTAGTGGCAGTGGCTGTGTCTGTGCCTCTGTTATTACCTTGCCACTGTCGCCCTCTGTAGGCACCCCTCTGGATTGATTTCTGCCTCTGGGACGTCTATTCCTGCCCCTTTGGGATCTTGTGGAGTCAGGAAAGGACCAATTTTGGCAGGCCAGTTCCTGCTAAACCTTGGGGTTGAACCTGCAAGAAATCTTTAACCGTTTGTACAGATTTTGCCTTTTCTTCCATTTTCTTCATTACCTGCTGGGCAGGTGTACCAAACAAACTGGCCTTATCCATAGGTGCATCTAATAACTTAGCTTTAACATGATCCGGTAAGACCTGTTCCTTCAGCCATGCATGTCTTCTTATCACTGTGCCAGTCATGGCTGATCTAAATGAAGCCTCCAGTGCATCATAGCCACATTTTAAGGAATGGTTACTAACCTGTTGTATGTTATTTACCATTTCTAATATATATTTCTTATCTATAGAGTCATCAGAGGATAGCTTTTTAGTTAACTGATCAAGCATAAACTCTTGGTATTGTATCATGTGAAACTGACAATTTAAAGCTCTAGCTGAGCGAGTAGCGGAGGTGTAAACCTTTTGCCCCATCTGTCTAAAGACCTGGCTTCCCTTTGAGAAGGAATAGGGTTTTTTGCTGTGGTCGAGGCTACTGCCTTAGGCCCCTGGGATATAGTTTCGGGGTCTGCAAGTGGGGCCTTGTATAGGTGATGATGAGTGTCTGGAACCCTGTAAAATCTGTCTGGTTTGGCAGGGGCTGGAGGTAAGGAATCTGGTGCAGTGCAGACATCATTAAATGCATCGTCCACAACAGAGAGGACAGGAGGTATAGCTAAAGGCCTGTGTTGTGGAAGGTGCAGAAAGGTCCTAAGTCTTTTTCTGGAATCTGAGAAATCCTGTTCCTGCCATTGGAATTGTTCTCGCATGGCATGTAAGGTTTCCCCAAAGGAGAATTCTTCTGGTAGAGAAGCAGCTGGAATGGATTCTTCAGCATCTGAGTCTTCATAATTGGAGAAATGAGCCTCTGGCTGGTCTGTAATATCAGAGTCCTCCGCGGAATCATCAGAGGACACAGGCTCGGGGGGCTCTGCTCTAGGTCTCTTTTCTGGGGGCTGAGAGGCCCTGTCTGGGTGAGATTGAGATCCCCTAATTAAGGATATTAAATCTTCTGCCAGAGTAAGCATTTGTGAACTAGAAGTGGGCCTAGTTGAGGGGGGTTTAACAGGCACTGATTTAGAAGATTTGGCTGCTTTAGCCCTGGTAAAGGCCTTAATAGACATGGCTGCAGGAGGCCTAGCAGCACCACGTGCTGGGGTAGAGACATCCAAAGGGATGGTGTCTGATAAGTCACTAGTAACCACTGTAGGTAAGATTTCTGAGGCCGATTCAAGTAAGGTAGCAGGAGCCTCAGTAGTAGTCATTGATTCAGCTGTGCTTTGATCAGTTTTCTCGGTTTCGGCCGAAACAGAGACACTCGCGGTTTGCTTAACCATGGTTTCGGCCGAAACCGCGGACCGCGAGTGTCGGTCTTTTTCTTTGCGTTTTTTAACAATCTGGGTAGTCGGAGGATCCGACGGCATAATGTACGCAAAATCTGAGCCGAAAAACTGTTCAGCAAACTCCGACCGACGCCTAAGCGTTCGTCGGTTGAATGAGGCACAGGCTGAACAGGCTGCTACGTCGTGGTCTGGGCCTAAACAAGGCAAACAGTAAGAGAGGAAATCTTTATGAGGTATTTGTTTCCCACAAGTTAAACAGTTATTGACTTTTTCTGACATCGGCTGAGGCAAGAAAGAGTCCCCAACGGGTACTTAGCTTTTAGAAGTCTTCAAGTAGTATTCGGTAGTAGTAATCTCTGGATCTGACCGACCGGCACTTGCGAACAGCTTCTGCTTGGGCCACGCGGCAAGAAAGACTGAGGAAAATGGCGTCGGCTGATGCCTTTATACCCGAAGACCAGCAGAGATGACGTCGGGTGAAGTGCGACATCAGCCGAAGCCGGACCCGGACTTTGGAATCCGGCCGACCGAAGGGCTGCCTGACGACAGGACAACCCAGTTGTTATGACTGCAGATGCATCCATGAAGGACATCGGTAAATCCTAGTCAGAAGAAACAAATTTCAGAATCCTCATCAGAAGAATCATAAGCAAATCCAGACCTAGGTCTCAGAGAGGAAAGGTTGGCTTCCCCTGATTAAAAAGTAATAAGGTCTTTATGCCTAAAAAAGCAAATAAGAATGGCTGGAGGCCTGACCATGTGGTCTGGGCATTGGTATTGTAGGCATGGATAGAGTTTTAGTCCTTGAAGAAGCAGATGGCGTTGGTTTAATATGCTAGTCAGTAGGCCTGAATACACCCTTAAAAGCCAGTGCCTGCACAGCGGCCTCTGGACCCATCCAAGGTAGACATCCGCAGGTCACATAGTTAAAGCATCTCATGACATACCGGACTCTGAATGGGTCTCAGTAGAGGCCTGCAAATCTGAAGTAGCGGTTTATCAGGGGCTGCAAAAGCACTTTAGCACCGGCAAACTGGCGACTAGCTTAGGAGAAGCGTAGTCAGTAGCTTTGGACCTAGGTGGCCTGTCTGTCTATCTTTGTGTTTTTTCGGAATGTCGGTATTCGGGTGGCTTATCGAAGCCATATCTGGGTAACTGAACAGAGTACCAAAATATTTAGAAGTGTAAATATACAGACCATCAATAGTTGTTTAAGTAAGGCACAAAACCGACAGAGGTACGTAGTGGTCAGGACCTAGGCAAGGAATACAGTACAAATGAACATCTTTGACATATTTGCTTTCCACAAGAAATATAATTATCTTTTACCGACATCGGTTTAGAGCAAGAAAAAGTTTCCCCAACGGGGTACTTAGCTTTAGTTGAAGACTTCGGTTCTGCAACTCTAAAATGAAAATTTCAGGAGTCTGCCGACGGTACTTGTGAACTGATTCTGCTTCGGGCACCGCACGGCAAGAAAGACTGATGTAATGGTATCAGCTGCATGCTTTATACCCCTGATGTCATAGAAGATGAGACAGCAACCTACGCAGGACCCAATACTTTGATGATCAGGCCGACTGAGGGATACTGCAAGCAGATAACCCAAATGTGAAGACTGCAACAGTGAAACATGAAGAGCATCTTTTGTTCTATCCAAATAAAATCTGAGATGTCTGAACATCAAGTTTGTGCAGCATGTACTCTAAAACATTTGAATGGTTGGGGAAGAAGACTGGCAAATGAATAATTTGGTTGGGATTAGTTTCAGTGCAAACTTTGGGAAGGAAAGAGGGGTTTGTTCTAAGTGAGACTCTGTTGGCATGAATATCAAATAGGGAAGCTTGATGCATAAAGCCTGAAGCTCTGACACACTGCGGGCAGAAGCAATAGCCACTAAAAAGATGGTTTTCAATGACAAAAATGTGAGGTTACATGAGGAAGCTAGTTCAAAGGGCGGAAGAATTATGCGGGAAAGCATACAATTTAGTTTCCATGGAGAATAGGGAGATTTCACAGGTGGTCTAATATGAAAGGTCCCTTTGAGAAAGGCTTTGGATAACTTGTGTGACATAATATTCAATCCTTCGAATCAAAGATGAAAATTAAAAATGGCAGCAAGTTGAACACGAACTGCTGCTGCTGCAGCTCCTTTGCTGAAAATCATAGTCAAGAACTCTAAAATGGAGGCCATAGGGGCTTGGTAAAGATCAATATTGTTTTTAGAGGCCCATATAGAAAATGTTTTCCATTTGTCAAGATATAGCTTCCTCATAAAAGGTTTATGAGAGGATAAGAGAATTTGCTTTATCTCATTGGAAAGGTTATGGAACCTGGCTATGATGGGAATTGGAGCAGCCGAGCTGTCAGCTTCAGGGACTGCAGAGAGGGATGAAGTTCCCCCGAGTGCGTCAGAAGATCTGGAACTGGGTCCAGAATCCAAGGGTCCTCCAAAAGATGAAGTCGAAGGAAGGGGAACCAAATCTGGCAAAGCCAATGAGAGGCTATTAGAATGATGGCCCTCAGGGTTTTTGCTTTCTGTGGAACTTTGGGTATCAACCGGATTGGTAGAAATGCAAAGAGGAGACTCGGAGGCCAATCGTGTGCGAGTGCGCCCCTTGGGGCTTTTCCCGGAAGGGGAATCGGGGCAAAGTAGCTTCTGCATTTCATGTTCATGTGATTGGCAAAAAGGTCACAAAGCCTGGCCCCACCTGCAGAAATTCTGTCTGCTATTTCCATCTTGATGGACCACGTGGGGTAACAAGACTGCTCAACTCAACTTGCCTGCTATCACATTGGATTTCCCCAGGATGTGCATTGCCAGCAGAAAGCGCTAGGTGGAAATAGCCCACTGCCATACTCAGAGCCTCACAACAAAGGGGGTAAGACCTGGTTCCTCCTTGTTTGTTTAAACACCAGACCACTGACATGTCTGCCTGAATCGCAATCGTACCCTGAGAAAGAGTCCTGAAAGTACTGCAACACCAAAAGTACTGCTCTCATCTCTAGTACACTGATATGCAGATATGTCTCTTGACTGGTCCATGTGCTGTCTATCCCTGAAAATGCCCCCTCAACCTATCAGGGAAGAGTCCGTGGTAACTGGCTGCTGGAGGGGGTAGCACAAATAGGCATCCTACTGTAACATGAAGTGAGGTCAACCATAACTGAAGATCTTTTTTGCAGGAATTAGTTATTATCATGAAAGACATGGTAAGCTCTTGGTAAGTAAGACCACTGACTGAACAACAGCCATTGTAGTACCCGCATGTGCATACGACCTAGTGGTATGGCTAGAACTGCTTTCACCATCAGGCCTAACAATTTTAGAACTTCTGATGCTGGTGCTTTGTCTTTGGATATCAGAACTCTGACAAGCTGACTGAGAAGAAAGACTTTCTATTAGAAGTCTTAGTGTGGTGGTGGTGTCCAGTTCTGCTCCGATAAAGACGATATGCTGTGATGCAGACAAGGCAGATTTTTCTGAGTTGATTGTAATGCCCAGTTGATTGCAGAGTGACAGTGTGGACTCCCTGGCTTGAATGAGTTGATTCCTGGTGGTGGCGATAAGGAGCCAATCGTCTAGGTACAGAAACACTTGGCATCCTAAATGCCTCAGGTGAGCTGTGACCACTGCCATGCACTTGAACACTCTGGGGGCTGTAGTGAGGCCAAAAGGCAGGGCCCGAAACTGGTAATGATTGGCTCCCAGCCGGAAGCACAGATGATCCCTGGATGGCCTGGCCATTTTTATGTGGTAGTACGCATCCTTGAGATCTACTGAGCACATCCAAATGTGTTTCCCTAAGTAGGGAAGTATAGACTGAAGCGTGACGATGCGGAACTTCTTTCTTTACAGATTTGTTCCGTCTGCTGAGGTCCAATATGGGTCTCCAGTCCCCTTCTTTTTTGGAACCAAAAAGAATCTTGAGTAAGTTCCAGATCCTGTCTGGTCTACTGGGACTAGTTGGATGTCTCTTAGCAACGTTTGGACCTCTATTGTTGCTTGTTCCCTGTAACTGGGTGGAACATCCGAGAATTTTCTTATTGGTGGAGGGGGTGTGGTGAATGGGATGAAGTACCCTCTGGAAATTACACTTTGTACCCAACTGTCCCTTACTATTTTGAGCCAGGCATCTGGGTACAAAGATAAGCAACCCCCGACTACCTCCAGAGCAGGACAGTCGGGCCTCCTTTCAGGGGCACTGGTAGGGCTTCCCAAAGAAGTGATCTGTCGCTCTGGTGTTGTGTACCCCCCCTCTGCCGTGAGGGTGTCGTCGTCCTGCTCACACCTGCTTAAGGTTTCCTTCACTTTAGGCCCAAAAAGGGACGAGCCAACAAAGTGGGTATTCACGAAGGATGACTTGAAAGGCTCCGCGAAGGAACACAAGCGCACTGAGTGTCTAAGAGCAACTCCTGTACCCGCTGCCCTACTCGTTCCATCAGATGCATATGAAATGAGGCGCATGGATGAGTTTACTATAGAATTGAGGGTAGCAAGCTGGGCGGCAACTTAGTCAGTAGCTCCTGCAGCTACTTTACCCTGAAAAACATCTCCCAGCTCTTTAAGATCTCTTTGTACTCTGGTAAAACTGGTTAAATAGTTGAGCGAACAAAGAGCAAAAGTCACTGAACTAAATATGCGCTTCCATATCTATCCATGATCCTGGAGTCTCTGTTAGGAGGATGGACAGACGAGGAAGTTTCAGACATTTCCTTTTTGGTGGCTGCTGCCATCCCCATGACATCAACTGGCACACCTTTTATCAAGAAAGATTTGTCAAGAGGGGCAGAAATGAACTCATTAGGCCTCCTAGGGACAGGCTCCATAGTATCCGGAGACTCCCACACCCTTTTTGAGACCAGCTGCATCAGCTCACTGAATGGCAGACACCCAAGAGGGGGAGGGCTGAGACCAGAAAGCCTTCAGGAGAACTGACTCGCCATCAAAGTAGGGTTTTTGGACTGCCAGTTACCCCTCTGCCTCAGGATTTAAAGATTCTCACCGAATGAGACATCTTCAGAAGGGGACCGTGGGGACACTTATGACGCATCCAAGTCATTATCAGATGTTAGAGACACCTAAGGGAAGTCTAGAGGTTTCCTCTTACAAACCCTCTTCCTGGGAACCTCCTCAGTGAGAGTTTCTGGCGAGGTCTCGGAAGAGCAAAGGCCACCCAATGGGGCTTCCTAAGGCAATGGGTCTCTGCTTGTTGAGTATGTGAGAGGCAGACACAGACGCTTTGGGGAGGAGGAAGCCAGACCCGATGTAGAGTATGTCTTAAGAGACGTAACTCTCCTCATGGCATCAAAAGCACCTCTGCTCCGATGCGAGGGAACAGACGGATCTCAGGAAACAGTCGATACCCCCAGCACTGGGACAGTGGTCTCCGAACCAAAGATAGGACAAGAACTCAGAGCTGAAGCCCCAAGAGGCAAAGTCGGAACCAACAAGTCAGACTATCCTCCCTGAACCTGACCAGAGTGTGTCGGTTCCTAGAGTCCTCGATCGGCACCGAGGATGTCACTGTGAATAGAGCCGAAGACACTGGAGCAGGCGTTTGCTCTGAGGGTTCCACATTCAACAGGTCTGACTTCTCCGGCTCCAAAGGATCAGCATGGCTCGGAGGAGGAACAGTTTGAGCTGGTGTACGGGTCTTCGTCTCCGAAGCCATTTGTGTTGAAGCATAAAAAAGTTTTGCCAAGGCCAGTGCCAATAACAGCTTCTGCACCACACCATCCACATCCAGATCAGAAATGCTGATAGAGGACCGAGACGAGTGCACCGAAGGTGGTACCGGCTGTAATAATGGAGTCTGATACTGGTTCCAAGAGAGCAGACCAGCTCCAAAAACAAAGGACTGTGTTCCGATGTCAGTGGAGCCGAAGTCGAAGATTTTTTTGATTTCTTTGATTCAGAAGTCTTAGAAGACTGAGGACTTGCTGGATCCATCTTGGTCGCTCAAAGCTTCTTGGAAGGATGGTTTGAACAAACCTCTATTAATTTTCTTTTCCTTTCCTGTAGGACTCTGGAGGAGAAGGAATGGCATATAGAACAGCTATCCTGCAAATGCAGGGCTCCTAAACAGTACATACAATTTAAATGGCTGTCTTACAGACATCTTTTGGCCACTTTTAGGGCACTTTTTGAAACATGACTTAGGATGCTTCTCTTGGTCAGTCACTGTAATTTTAGAGAGAAAATTACTGTCACCACAAAAAATTCGTAATTATCAACAAAAGCCTTAAATAAAATCAAGCTGAGTCTCACAAACACACAAACACACACACCAATACTAATGTAAATATTAAAGTGACAGAAAAAGGTCTAAAACACACAATATGAAATGTATAAGACTATGCAACGAAAGAGGATAGCTGCTGTAAGACGCAACAAACCTTATCCAAGATATTCTAAATAAAAGCAATATGCGACAAAAATTACTGTCAACTGCAAAATCTTCAACAGTAATTATGAAATTCAAGCCTTTTCGAAAAAAATTAAAGCTCAACACATCACACAACAAATAACTATATACTATCCATCTATTTAGTATAAATTGTGACAAAGGTCACTGACTAAACGCACACTAGTAATAAAAAAAAAATTTTAAACTAGGCCTAAAAGTAGAGGTCAACTAGAATTTTAAAAGAACAGTAAGGGAAGGGAATACAATGCAAGTAAACACCAAAAAGCTCTAAGAGCTTTATAAAACTATTTAAAACTACCTAAATATCAACATAAGTAAAGGATGAAAAAACAGTTTTACTGGCCCAAGCTAATGCAGAACCTCCGATCTGTTGCAGTGGCAAACTAGATCTGAGGTAACTCTAGGTTCATCATGGGACAGGGACTTGGCCTCGAGCTATTTGAAGACCTCGAGCTTTGCAATTGGCAGACTCTGAACCGAGGGATCGGCTCCGAACCCATCAGTAAAGAATGAATGGCGAGATAAAACAACTTCACATCTTACCTTAAGCAATTTGTAGTCGCTGAAGAGAAGTACTATGTTGAGGGGGCAAACGAGATCTGAGGAAGTTTTAGACGGGGTACAGCACTGTGGGTAGAGGGAGGAGCTCAAGATTAGGATCCAAGTCTGCAAAATGCGACAAGGTCGGATCAGAGATGCAACAGTGAGGAAAACTGAAAGAGACATCAGATTAGTACGTTTTAACACAGGTTATCCCTTCTTCCCTTCAGATCAGTTCATATTTTGTGAAAATATGAAAAATTTAGTTCTGTAATAGTACCAGAGTTGTCTGTGGACATCCAAAGTATGGAGTACTCTTTCACCCCATTCCAGTTGAGGAATGAAACTGGGGAGAAGGATAGTTTATAGTAAACGGATACCACTTCAGGCATAAAATGATTAGTTCTCAAACCCTGTCTCCATGTAAAATGACATAGGGTTGACTCATCCAAAGAGCCTGCAACTCGTATTATTCTTGCAGATATCACAGCAATCGATAAAAGAGTGCTTTCCATGTTGAGATCCTCAAGTCAGATTAGCCAATTCAAATGGAGCAAGTGTCAACTTCTCAAACATAAAAATAAGATCCCAAGGAGGGGCCACCAGTTTTCTTGGATGACATTTATGCGAAAATCATTTCAAAAACATTTTGACATGAAAATGCACTGTAAAAAGGAGGATCCATGGGCAGATATGCTGAAATAGATAATCAATGAGCCTTGGAGAAATAAGAAAGGCCATAGGATAATAAGTATTGTAAAACCAGAGAACACTAAACCAGAATGAATGTAGGTTATGTTGATGGCACTAGTTAGAAAACATTTCCCATTTGCCAATAAGGCTAGTAGCAGGCTGTCTTACCTCCATTAATACCTGCTGGATGTACTCATTACACATGTACCTAAAGGGAACCAAAACACTCATCTAGGCAGTCAGTTGAAGTTAATTGGGATCAGAGTACATAAAACACCCCTTGTCTTGTGTGTGAGTAGATCCATTTTGAGAGGAAGCTTGTGGTAACAGTTCCTGGCCCTTTCCAAAAGGGAGAACCACTACTGCCTGGGCAACAAGGAAGTCGCCATAACAATCTTAGGACAGTCATAAATCTCAAAGAATGATCCTGATTAATGGAAAGGGTGGAAATAGCACACAGGAAAACTCCTGTCAAAGGAAAAGGCCTTCGTGCATGGAGTACTGGAGCAGAAACTTGTCAGCTGACTGTTCAGAGAGCAGGCAAACAGATATACTTCAACTCCCCCACAGATTGATCAAGTCTTGGAAGTCCCAATCTAGTTTACATTTATGAGAGGGTCTGCTATGATATTGCTTGGCTCGTCTTCCACACAGTTTTGCTCTGACAGAATGTAGGATGCCATCAGAATGAGACTGTGCTGTGAAGATGCATTCCAAGCCAACATGACTAGTCTGCAAAGGGAGAAGGACCTGCTCTCACTTTGCTTGATGTACCTCATGACAGTAACCAGGTGAAGAGGTCCAAGGGACCAGAGGTGACTCGGAGTGCCCAATGCCATTAATACTAAATGAATGATGAGAGACTGACTGTATTCCATACATCATACGTCATGTCCATGGATGCTCTACTAAGCCCTTATGGGGCACCAAACAAAGTTAATACACCCCAGGCTCTGCATGGGTCAATGACCCACCCACATATGCCCAATGTTTTGTGGTCATTTATGCATGTTCACAATCATGTACAAGTCTCACTGCTCAACCTTCGTCTGGTACATACCACATCTGCCCCTTAACTGCCTCATTAGCTTAATGAGGGGACCCAAAACTGAACAAAAACAGCTGTACCCATTGCTGTACTCGGTACACTACAGAAACTTGAAGAACTAAACAGTAGGAGACTGAGGAAATTTTACTCCAGAGAGGAAGGACAATGCTACAGCTACTGCAACAAGCTTACATAGGACAGACATTACTGCAATTTTACTGTTGCTGGAGGGAGACTGCTCCCCATCTAATAGCCATCAAGGAACTGCAGGTACAGGAAAATGTGTAACTGAACTCTGCTGTACATCACCACAGTACTTTACAGATCAAGTCATTGTAAATTGTAATGGTGGCAGGGAGAACATACCATATGCACACATGCAAGTCTGCCTGAAAGTGTGTGGCTTTTTTTTTTTAAATGGTGTCTCCACGGCCAAATGCAGGAGAACAGGATATGTTGCAATGACCGTCTGTGACTTGGTCTGATGTACAGTCAACATTAACACACCAAGGCAGTGGCTATGGAGCCATGTGAGTAGTGCATTAAGACCTGTTCTGCAGAACGGAGAGTGGGCCATGTTGCAGGGCTTACTGTTAGTGTTTCTACTGTATATGGAACGTAGCAGACATGAGCTGGGACCACAAATCACGTTAGCCAATAAAGGGCTAGTCTACATATACAAAGCATGTTACAGCTATGATTTAGTAGGCAGAGGTATGTGCAAGCTGCTGACAGGGTACAAGTTCTACCTGTCATGGAGACCTGTCCTGCAATTGTGGTACAGATATTACAAAGGTGTGACCATACAGGCAGCACCTGCTGTGATACGCTATGACCATAGCTCTAATCTCATTTAGAGGCTGTGACATGCACCTGCAGAAAGGAACCTCTGAGACACAGACATACTAAAGATCTTCCAGGAGAAAGGACAGCAGATAATCTGGACAGATAATAGCACCTGGTCGTTCTTTGATCTTGTGTTGTATGAGCTGATGATAGACATTAATGCTGAAAAAGGATCACTAACATGACCACACATGCCTGCCCAAAAGCCCTTGCTACTGTTAATGAAAGGAAGGCCAGTACTAAGATTCTGCCATCGCACAACACCCTGACTGCCTTGGTGGAGTTCCTGATGCCCATGATCCAGGGGTCAAACACACATACCTGGTGGAAGCCGGGACGTGGGGATTAAAGTTGGATGAATCTTCTCAGAGTTTGATGCACCATGCTGTTACTATGACAACAACACTGTTTAGGTACTAGTAAAATAATCTGAGCACCAAGACTTAAGTCCATAAAAAAAAAAAACACAGGCTTTAATGTAAATGAAAAAGCTAAGCATGTTAACAGTGTACCCCACCACTTCAGACGATATGAATACAATAAAAAAAGTTATATAAAGAAATTTAAAATCTAATACACAAATAGTCAAATACAAATGTTGCATCATAATTAGTCAATGAATAAAGACAAACTCTAGCAAAAACTATTGAAAACACCCATTTCATTAATAGCCAGTCAACAAACCGTTTAAAAGACTTAAAAAAATCTGATATGGGACTGATGAACGCTGACATTACACACTCGTATTATACACAAACCTGATGAAGTATTTATTTTGTGCAAAAGCAATCTTCGTTAAAAAGTGTTTCACATTAAGTTAATATTTTTCGGACAGATATGTAGTAGTTGATCTCATTAGTCAGCAAGTCATTTTGCTAGTGAGTTGGTTTCTTAATAATGTTTGGATTATTAGGTTAGCCCTAACCAGATGTTCTTACAGTGTATATTTTAATCTGTCTCTAGATTTTAGTTTAAGTTCTAAGGTAGCACACACTGTGTTAATGGGGGGGGGGCTTGGTTAAAGGAATGAGTTTAATGCTTTTATTGCTCTTAAACCCAACCTCTGCAACCACTCCCTTACTCCACATAACCTGACTATATATAAATATTGAACATCTTTAATGCTTTTCATTACACAACTAGGATTGCTTGTTTGTTTCAATAAAGGATATTCCATTTTTAACAACTGCGGACTACATACCCTTTCATTATTTTGTAATACATATTTCAAAGTTAGATTTGTATTAGTGAACTAGGTGCTTAACATATTTCAAGGAGTGAACTTGACACCCTTCGCACTGCAACATTTCTATTTGGTTGTTTTTCCAATATATAATGCACTGCACCTAATGCAGCTAGCATAATAAACTAAATCATTTCTTTTGCAATCTGCATAAAACTCAAGGTCTATCTTGGACCCTGTAGAAGAATGCACAAACTATGTGCAGCTACAAATATACTTACATGCTTCACATGACCTGCAGCAGAAGGTGCCTTTCCTATTAGATACTGGCCTTGTATATAGTTCACTCATACAACAAAGCTGTCTTCTTAAATTATTCCTAAAGCTAAATTGTGGTGTATTACTAAGTACCCTTCTTAATTCTGGGTTAGCAATTAACAATGGCCAATTCTTTTTCACTACGCCACATGTAATATTAATATCACTGAATATGCAAGGACCAACTTATTTTCAATGCTGGAGCTAGCTGCTTTGTGACTGCCAGTAACTTTCTCAAAGAAAGGAGTACACAAGGGAGACCTTTTAAGTCTGCACAATTCCTCAATACTCTGTTCAATATCACTACTACCATACTCCTTTTCAAAAAACTTCTCATTGTTTGAAAACTTTTTTCCACTTCACTATTGTCACTACGTACCCTCATTACATGTCTTTGCCAAGAGTAACACCTAAAAATTCAATGGCAGTATCTGAAATGTTTACTAAATTTCAAAAATCTGTAATGCAACGAAGGAAATTCACAAATTCTTCAAACAATTCCAGTGCCCCTGTCTAAACAAAGAACACAATCCACAAACAGCCTATAGAAGCTGATACATTCACAGTGGTCATGGCCAGATTTTATTTGTGCTGAGAAATTTTGTATTTTATGACCTCTGCCTGGTTGTGGATATTCTCTGGTTTGCAACACTGCTTAGGTGCAGGCATGTTTGGTTATATGGCCTTCACAGATGTAACAGGGCTCACCTGATGACAGACTGCCAGTATTGTCCGTGACTGATGCATCACAGAGTAGCATACAGGGCACAAAGACACTGTCAGCAATGGTGACTACTGAGTGCTACCATCAATAACCAGGGACACAGCTCTGTTGTCTGTGGAACCTGGACTCACCTCACCTGTACAAGTAGGAGTACAAGTCTTGGCACATGACCTACTAAGGTCTCCGTGTCACCTCCTTCCAAATGCACCTACAGTGGGCTACGGCACATTCAGACACTGGGAACAGGAGAGGTGGGCAGATGTCTGTCACCACCAAGGGTCCTAGTTATTACTTCAGATGGGTGCCACAAGAGACATTAATCGATGTGCAAGGTAGTCATTTAGGCACTGCCAGATCACACCACTGCTACAGCAGAGATAAGTGTACTACACTGTCTGCATTATGATGCACAGGAGGGCATTCAGTACATGGCCCATCTCACTGGTGTGTGGGATAGTCATGTGGCTGCCTGCACTGCGGAAGACTATCTGGGGAACTTACAAGGGAACAAAGTAGATTTCTGAAGAAATTTACTTAAGTATTTGGTACGGAAAACCAATTCAGTAGTAGGAACTCAGAATTTGCATATTCTCCAATGTACATTAACTGAGTTATACTACACAAATTAAACAGGAACATGCATTTAACTGAAAACTTCTACACACATCCAATAACAATTTTGGAACAAAACAGATAAAAATGCAACATAAATCTCAGATGATCTAATTTAGCTAAACACACAACCTCTATCCTTCCTCTAGCTGAAGGAACCTATACTAATATCCTATCATCCTGTCCCTACCGTCCCCCTCTCTTTCACAAATTACTCCATAACAGGTTTCAAACCACTAAAAAGTTTTACCCAATACCCTCCAAAAACTCAAAAAAATATCTCCAGTCCCACAAACACTTTCTGTTGCACGGGGACATCCACCCCAACCCTGGCCCCAATAATCCCCTCACCCACACCCTTTCAAACCAAACTGCTAACAACTTCAGTTCACCTTTCTCTTCCAACTCCCTTTCTATAGCACACCTAAATATTCGTAGCATCAACAATAAAATCACACAACTCAATGCTTTGATTGACCTCTATGCATTTGATATCCTCTGTCTCACTGAAACATGGCTTAAACCAGGTACCAGAGACAACAAAATCACTCCTCCTGGCTATAGCACTTTAAGGCAAGATCGTCTTAACAAAAAGGGTGGGGGAGTGGCCTTGCTTTACAAATCCCAACTGCAGGTGGCCTTAGTTGACTCCCTGCCTCCCTCCCCAGCCAATGCTGAAATACTCTGTAGCAAACTCCAAGTAAATAAGAGCAAAGCCATTTATATAATATGTTCCTATATCCCTCCAGGTAATAACTTAAACACACTTGAAAATATTCTTAGCTGGGTCTCCTATAGCTTTCCTCAAAAAACCATAACCTTAGGAGACTTTAATATTGATTGGAACTCCTGCATATCTCCCAAACCCACCTTTTACCTCAATCTCTTCAACTTTCAACAAACCATAAACTCCCCTACTAGAATTCACAAATCAACCAATAAACAAGCCATCCTGGACTGGATATTGATCAACAATAATCCCCTCATAAAACTGGAATACTCCCAGACAATATCAGCGACCATCTCCTCCCCTACATCACTAAACAAAAAAATAATCTCAAACAGGCTAGTTATCGTACTGTACGTAACAAAAAAAACCTTTAACCTTCCTACTTTCCTTAATGAACTCAAAGAATGTAACTGGTCAGCTCTAAAACACCTCCCACTTGATGAAGCAGTTAACCATTTCAACAACACTTTCCTACAAATTCTCAAGCATCATGCCCCCTCTCGCTTAATTAGAATAGGATCCAAAGCTGCCCCTTGGCTTTCCAAAAAAATCAAACAAACAATGCTATTAAGGAATAAACTATGGACAAAATGGAGAACCACTAAAAGCCCAACTGACCATCAAAACTTCAAACACCTTAGAAATACTACAAAAAAACTCGCCTATCTTGATAAAAAAAATGGATTACCTTCAATATCAACAAAACCAAAATCACAACCCCAAAAAATTCTGGTCAGGAATCAACTGCTCCATCCAGGGAATACCAAAACACCTACACCTGCTATCTTAGCTCAGACCCCACCCAATATAATAGCAAATACATTCAACTTCTTCTTCTCTGAAACAGTCACCTCTCTAGCAAACACCATGACTCCCCCCTCCCTTCCCGTCAAAAGACCTCTCCTCAAAATAACACCCGCACTCTAAAATTTAGTACAGTCTCCACAACCCACATACGTAAGTTACTCTCTAAACTTAAACCATGCACCCCTTCAGCCGACAAACTACCAGCTGAATATCTGCAACTAGCAGCAGCAGAACTAGCTTACCCAGTCTCCATCTTAATTAACAGAATAACCAAATCTACTATTCCATCCTGCTGGAAAGTCTCCCATATCATTCCTCTGCATAAAGGAGGCAACACTAATGAACTTTCTAATTTCCGGCCTATAGCCCTACTATCTCCACTATCTAAAACTATGGAACGTTGTATACACCATCAACTCTTAAATCATCTTTTGCAAAATAGCCTACTCGTAGACTCCCATGGTTTTAGGCCCTACCATAGCACTTCCACTGCCCTTCTCTCCTTCACAGACATGATCAACAAAAATCGCAACAGCCACCTTTTCTCCTCTGCTTTATTCCTGGACCTCTCAAAAGCCTTTGATATGGTCAACTATCAACTTCTTCTAGACACTCTGAAATCTCTCTCACTTGACTCTTTGGCATTACACTGGTTTGACTCTTATTTGAAAGATAGAAAACAAGCAGTCCTCTGGGACAGCCATATATCCTCTCAGCTCCCAGTCACTATCGGTGTCCCTCAAGGATCCATCTTAGGTCCCCTTCTCTTCTCCATATTTATAAATAACCTGTCTACTTCACTCCCGACATCCACTTGTATTCAGTATGCTGATGATTCAACTCTCATCTGTTCTGCTTTATCTCCAGAAGAACTTCACTCTTCCACCCAAAAAGTCTTTACAGCAGCAGAAAAATGGTTCCAACATATCAGTCTCCTCCTTAATCCCAAAAAAAACATATTACTACTTTTCACCCCAACCCTTAAATCTGCCCCTATCTCCTTTTCCATTGTGTCTGACAATGGCACTATCATTAAACCCGATTGTCTATTGTAACGCCTAGTAGTTTAGTGGAACAATCAACTAAACTTTGACTGCCACATTGATCTAACCATCAAGGCTGTTAATAAAAAGATAGGTGCCCTCTATAGACTTAAGCCCTTTCTTACTGCAACCACCAGAGTGTCTCTTGCCCAAACTCATCTCTACACTACTGTATGCCTCTCCATCCTTTATCAACATTTCAAAAGCTAACCTTCAGAAACTTGCCACAACCTACCACAGTATTGCCAGGTTTGCCACAGGCTCCCCATTTCGTACTCACCATTGTCTTAATCTCAAACACCTTAACTGGCTTGAACTTCAAAATCTAATTCGCCTACATCAATTAGTCATCATATATAAAATTCTCCATTACCCCTGTAATACACCCATACTTAATAACCTCATTGCCCAATACAAGAATCTTACTTCCCTTCGCTCAGCCAGCAAACTTCTAGTAGCCACTCTCAAATCTCATAATAAAGCGGTGACTCCTTATTTACTAATGCTGTTGGCTCATACTGGAATAAACTTCCCATAGAACTGACCACTTTAGGCTCATCTCACCTTTTCAAAAAACAACTAAGAAACTATTTTAAATCCCACTGGCTATGCCCCTGCTTTAATCCTGACTGAGCTCAGCAAACAATCCCTCTCTACAGTCCTCTCCATTCACTTCTACTTGCCTCTATCACTACTTCTACCCCTCCAGTGTAGTGCACCTAGCGTCCCACCTGCTTATTAATATTCCTATACTATCTTTTCTCCTTATACTTGATATATTACTGCAACCTGTCATCTCTCCTTTTATTGAACCTAGATGCTGATCCCTACTGTGCAAATCTATCTTAAAACTAGTGCCCCGGCACAAAATGTTTATCCTAATTTGGTAATAGTGTAAATATTTATAGACTCTTTACGTGTTACTATTTTCTCTCTTTCATTTTTTAGCAGTCCTACTCTTGCAAATATTATGGGATAATGATTCCTTGCTATTGTTTAGTTCTTGTTAAAGTGCTTCTGCATTGTTACTATACTACATGAGAATATCTTTATTTGCTTATATGTTTGTATATTTTTGTTTATTGTAAGTCACTAGTATATAGTGGAGCTTTTCTCCTCGGGCCTCTGCTGAAAATGGACATGTATCTAGCCAGACTAGCCCGGTCAACAAATGTAAAATAAAATAAAAAATAAAGTAAAAATGAGATGCTGGCACTTTCCCCAACTACCTGTTGAGAGAAATTTAAGAATGGGGTGGTACAAAATTTGAGAACTACTGGGAAATTCAGAAATTTCTTAAAAACTATAGATAGTGAGTGGGATAAAATGAAAGGGAGTTTAAAAACAGGGTAGAAATAAAAAGGAAATGGTCAAGTAATAAGAATTAATCAAACTATCAGTACCTCAAGTACTGCAGAATAAAGGGAATCTTGCAGTACAAGAGGCATCTGGATAACATGCACAAGTTTAAAAAGATTGCTGCAACTATTTTTAATAACTCCACAGTGCAAAAAAAAAAAATTTGCACATAAACCCTTTCTACTTTGTTGCCCAAGTTGCCACCAACCTTAGGGAGGCTGTAACAAAAATAACCAGAAAGCTTGCAAACATTGTGGAGATGTTTTAAACGTATGAAAATTTGTATAAAGCAGAGAAATGTAGAAATCACGAAAGAGCACAAACAGAAACTTATGGAAGTCAGTATGCCAAGGTTAGAGAGATGAGACAATTAACAGTTAAAGACAGGAGGAGAGGAGATAAAAACAGTGATGTTTAATCAATCTGCGGGAAAGGCCACAGGAACACACGCTATTCCTGTGTAAGTTGAGGGGGAAGTAAGTGACTAAAGATCAGGAAGGTTTTATTTAACAGTATTTTAAAAGGAGGGGGAAGCACCAACAGCTTGTAAGAAAGCAATGGCAGCTGTGATACCTAAAGACAGTAAAGAGTCATCAGATCCAGCTTCATATTAGAACCATTTCAATGTCAAAGCACGCTTATAAAATGTTGGTCTCTATACTAGCTGAAAGAAGAGCAAAGATGCGGCCAAAACTGATCTAGATCAACACGGGTTTGTGGAGCAGAGGAAAACATCTGACATTATAAAAACAATCCAGTGGGAAATAGAATGTAAGAAAATCCCACAGTTGTTAGCTGGTCTTGATGCAGAGAAAGCATTTGACAGAGTAATCTGGGATATTATGAGTAAGGCAATGGAAGCATTTGCAACCCCTGATGCAATAAGGTTAATTAGGATATATGAAGGACTGGAGAAAAGAGTGGGAGGGTTCCTCTCTAATAAGTTGAGTCCGAACTGAGGAACCAGGAAGGAGTGCCCTCTTTGCCAATGGCTGCAAGTATAAAGCAATTGTGACATCCTCCTCTGGGTCAGTAATCAAGGAGCCTGAATCCTCACCACTGACAAAGGAGAGGGACGTTCACTTGGAAAAAAATATAGAAACACATTGTGCATGATTCAGACAGCTGCATCTGGAAACAATTTACCTCAAGAGCTCACAGAGAACACACACAGTCTGATATCGAGATTTTTCCCTCTCCAGGGCCCCAATAACTCCACTGGCACAGCAGTAGAAGTCAGTCTTCAGGCAACTGCCCTAGTCAAGTTTTCTAGCACCCTCTCTGTGAAACCAGTGTTTTGTGTCCCAGCTCCAAGCAGCTAACACACACCGGGGAAAGGCCGTCACAGATGTACTAGCTATGCTCCTTTCTGCCAAGACTACAAGGTAGTTACACTGCCACCACACACTCCAAAGCCAGCTACTCTAAGACTCTTACAAGGGTACTCAATCATACTTAGTGAAATTAATAAAAATGACACTTCTGACCAATGCAGAAAGACTTTCAAGAGTGACCACATAGTCACCAAATAGATGCAAGTACTCTCAAAGGTTAAAATATTCTCTGAAGAACCAGCCACAATGTTGTTGTATCTTTCGGCTTATCCAGGGTAGGGATCGCCACAGCGGAACTCCAGTCCGCTAATGATTGGCAGTAGATTTTTACGTACTGGCTTGCCAGGCCTGATGCACAACCTTCAACGAAGGTACGCCCATTCATGCATGTCTCCACACAGAAGACGCTTTAGCTGAGAATTGAACAGGACAACGTCTTTCTGTGAAGCGACAATGCTACCGCAACACCACCACAAAGTTTAAATATATTTACTAATAAAAGAAAATGGAAATACTAAACATTTACAATCAACACCAGAGTTTCAATATTAGGAAACATTAAAATACACAGATGAATAGATTCACACAGTTACAGAAAAAAATGGTACTTGGCTAATCTCACTATTTTCCTGACTGATCTAAAGAACTACTATTCCCTGGTCACTTACTAGAGCAACACGAGATGAAGTAGGTGAGTAGTCTTCCTTCTTTATTAGGTTCCAAAAACAGACAGTCTTCAGTCTCATCCTGTATTAAAACATTTTTGCCCCGAATTACAGAATGACATCACATACATCTGGTCATCTGACTTCTGGTTCACATACTACCTCCTTTCTGGTTCACATACTACCTCCTTTCCTAGCAAAAGACTCAGAATCTTGCACATGTGCGTTAATACACAGAGCTTTGCAAAGATCTGCTGCAGCTTCTGAAAGTCATAAAACAATAACACACTTTCACTCTTCCTACAGGAGCTACTAAACCATTCTCTGGCACAGACATTTCATCTCAGGCTGCAATCAGAACTGTGAGATTACAAGCTTTATGGCCTAAATTCAGTAATTTAATTTCTAACTATTTTTCAAAGTTAGCTGGAGCTGACCTTAACATCTTCTCTTCCAGTATCCTCTGTTACAATATTAATTTCAAAAGTTATAATACAGTCTGACATACAAGTGTACTACTTTCTGTCCAGCAGGACACACTGTTGGCAAATTTTTACCACAAGCAGCTTTACAAAGGCAATTTAAACACAGCACCTGTACAAATCAGTTTGATATACAAATGACAATTCTTTACAAAATCCCAGCTAGCTATGCTGGCATATGTTACACATCCGCTGTCCTACATCTCCTGGCGTAGCTGGCAACACATCACTTTGTCACACACACAAAATAAAATAAGGGACTTAAATTCAAGGATATATGGTAATCAAGAAAAGTTGGCTTCATTTGCAGATATTGTATTCTGTACCTAATAAATCCAGAAAAGGTCATCTCAGTGTTATGTGGGATTTTTTAAAGTGTTTTGTAAACACCTTTACTGAATCATTTGTGAAATAGGCAAATTTATATTAATATAAAAGTAAATCAAACTTTATTATAAGTTCACATTTACAAACATACTTCACATATACTGCTATTTATCACAATGCAAGCAAGATTACATACATTCCTGCCCCTTTAAAAAAATAAACATAGGCAATCATGCATTTATACAAATTAAAACAAACCACACCTGCACAATCCTAGTTGCAAGCATTTTACTTCACAAAACAGACACTCCCCCGTTGCATTCATTATATATCAATTATAATCTACCCAATCATTTTCAAACATGATAGTTCATTTAAGTCTTGCCTTCTTTTAAACCTTATTCCTCCCCTGTACGCATTGTTCCCACAATTTCCATTTTTCCCCCACAAGTACTTTGCCCCTATCATTTTCTAAACCTCTCAGTTTCAAATGTTTCATCTATGTCACCCATATTCACTACTTCTAGTATAGCTGATTTAGACTGCTTTCCATTTTCTATTAATTGCTTTTTTGGCAACCACCACATTTAGACACAGCAAGGCCTTACAGAATCAGAATTGCCTAGCCATGGTATTGTAACTCAGAAAAATCAACTTCCTCGTGACACCAATCTGCCCACCCAGCATCTCAGAGAGCACATACTGCAGGGAGTCTAAAGTCTGCCAACTCACCTCACTCAGAAAACATGTTCCCAATGCCTCTTTCCTCTCAAGTAGACAGCAAGTGTTGGAGGTGTGACGGGGAAGATTCTCTGGAGTCTACTTGGGGCCATAAAATATATATGTAATCATTTCCAAGCAATAATCCTAAATCTTCTAGATTTTGTTGCATTTTTGGGAGACTTGCATATATCCTCCCATCATTTCTTTATCAATTGCTTATCCAACCTCTTTCCAAACCTTTCTAATTTCCTATGATTGATTCTTACAGTTATCATGCAATACTTAATACGCTCAGCTTATTACTTTTTTAATGGCGGCCTCTGTTCTAGATTCTACTAAAAACTCTACCAGTGCTGGTCTTTCATTTAGGACCCCCATCCCATTTCCTTCTCTTTGCCTATAATCTGAAATCAGACCGTGATAGGAAGGCAATCTCTAACCTGCAGTCCAAGTAAATTCTTGGACTCTTCCCATTCTATCGTCATTCCCTTTTTAGTTATTTGTTCCCAATGCCTTGGCTCAAAAAATCCAGCCCCCTGTCTACATACCCAATTACACGCATCCTTATTGGCAGACTCTCCTTTCTCCATTCCCATGTTGGCTTAGGTCTTGGGATACTTCCAGCTACTTTACGGATATAATATTCTGTTTGCTTAGGCTTTTTCTCCTTAATGACCTGCATCCAAAATCCCAGTCTCTCCTTGTTTGAGCCCCCCCCCCCCCATTTCATCATCATACTTTTCCAGTTTGAATTATAGTTTTCTGTTTGTGCTATGTATAGGAGCCTTAAATATGTAATTCTGAAATACCCCTTCAAATAAGGTAATCCCATTCCGCCCTGTTCTACTGAAGAATCAGCTTATCCCACTTGACACTTGCAGTCTTCCTCTCCCAGATAACGTCCTTCAGCTCTACCTATCCACAACTTCTGCTCTGGTTGATAAAAAATGCCTGACCTGTATACAAGACTAATGGGACTAAAGCTTTTAACTGCTTCTATCTTACTAAGCCGCATTCATATAACAGCTTCCATTTTCTCAATTTTTGTATTTTTAGTCTCTTCCCACACAGCCTTAGCTGCCACACCAGCATCATTTTTAATCCATACTCCTAAATACTTAACATTATCATGTCCCCATAAATATGGCTATTACTGAATCAATTCATGTGTGGGTACATAGTTTACTGCCATTGCTTTTGTTTTTAGCTTCGTTAATTTTGTATCCCGAAAAAGATTTATAACTGTCAAAATGTTCCACAACACCGATCTCTCGTTCTGGCTTTGTCTGGTATAAAATATTAGCAGCAAATACAGCCAGCGTTTTCGGACTACCATACCAACTGTACCCTTGAATTTGAGTCCCTTATTTTCTTTGCCAATAGTTCTAAACATAATACAAACAAAGGGAAAGAAGACACTCCTGCCTGGTACCTCTAGTCCCTGGCACCTCTACTCAATCAGAAATTATCAGAGAGGACCTCACCCACTAATTTTTGCTGCTGATCCCTCATATACCCTTCTAATCAACCTTGCAATTTTTTTCAGGAAATGCAAATGCTTCCACTACCCTGCATCTGGCAAATGCTTTCTCTGCATCAAGACTTAACAACAGTGGTACTTTCTTACATTCTGCTAAACTCTGGATCATCAATGTTCTGTTAATGTTGAAAATTGTTTACCTGCTCGCCAAAAACACACTAATCCATATCAATGTTGGCATTACTTTTGCATTTCTTTTAGCCATTACAGACATGAACACTTTCTAATCCTGGTTTAGTATTGAAATGGGCCTGTATGAAGCTAGATATGATGAATCTTTACCCTCGTTGGGTATTACAACTACCACTGCTTTCTTACATGATATTGATACTTCTCTTAAAATACTGTTAAGCACAACCTTCTAGATATTTCAAGTTTTTTCGCCTTCTAGCTTCCAAACCTTCACAGGAATACAATCGATTCCTGGGGACTTACCTGTAGATTGGTTATACATCACAATTTTTATCTACTCCTATCCTAACAGTTAGTAATTGAGCCTTATCTACCTCTAACCTTGGCATATTTATTCCTTCCATAAACATTTCCATTTCTATCTTTCCTTGATTTACACATTTCTCTGCCTTAAACAGACTTTCACAGAACTTCCAAAATATTTCCAATACCTCTACAGGACCTCGTTGCCTTCCTTGTTATAGCCTCCCTAAGATTGGCAACAGCACTTTCTACTGCCAGAGTCATTGTGCTAAAAAAGTTTTTGTGCTCTAATGTTATAAAAAAATTGCTTCATAGCTGTCTTTCTAATCTTGCGTACATTTAGAGGTAATCCCTTAGTTTCTGCTTAGTATTCTTCAGTTGATCCTCTTCTTGTTCTAGTGTTGTGGGATATTTTTAGACTGTTTCAAGTCTTCAGAATATAAAACTGAAGGTAAAAGAAAGGCTATAACCGTAAATTATGCACCCAGACATGAACTGGTTCAGCACATCCATATTTATGGGAACAGGATAAGATGAAATATTTAAGAATACATGTTAAAAAGGCTTCTATTACGGCAGTTAAGGTTATGTGGGAACAGATTAAATAAAATACAAATAAGAAACTGGAAGCTATTGTTTCAGGAATAGTAAGAAACAAGCAGTGAAAAAAGTGTTAAATCCATTTAGGTTTATATACTTTCAGCCATATTTTTAACAAGAGAAGCTGTGGACAATAGAAATGAAGGAATTCACCTGGGAGGAGAAAAAGGTAAGGGGTAAAGTGGGAAAAGTTGATCCTTCTGACGAAATAAGATGCAGGATTACCCGATTTGAAGGGATGTTTTAGAGCTATGCAACTAAGGCTCATACATGTAATACAAGCAGAAAGTTGGAATTCAAAGTGGAAAGACATGATCATGAAGCATAGAGAGGAGAAGTCAAGAAATAAGGTGTGTGTGGGATTTTGGTTCCAGATCTTTACGGAGAATAAACACTCGTACAGAACAGCATTCATAAAATAGCAGAAAGTGTTTGCAAGAACTAAGCCAACACAAGAAAAAAAGGGATTTTGCCAATAAGAATAACTGCAAGCATGGTTACACAAACTAGGCAAGAGGAGGCTGGAATTTATTGAAGAAAACTGGCAAAGGGACCAAGGTGTTGGGAACAAATTACTTAAGAGGGAAAGCTAAGAGTGGGAAGAGGCTATTAATAGGACGTGCTGGAGGGATAGATTCATCACCCAAAGACTCCCTATGCTGTGGAATAAAATCCCGGTATATGTGAGGCAGAGCACCTCGCTGGCCTTGTTCAAGAGAAATCTTGACCAATGGATGGGAGATCGCAGATATACCCCAGGGATTACCTCAGTGTCACTGCTCGACAGAGGCACAGCAAAATAATGGGTATAGTTCCCCATACTAAAGGGGTGGCGTAAGCCACAAAACGATGGGCTAGGCTTGTAAATGCCCTCGGGCAGATAGCCTAGTATGAACCTATGAACCTATGAACAAAAGTCTGCAAAGGGGATAGTAATGTGTACCCCCCTGCTTATGTACCACATAAACATGGTGTTGTCCGTCTATCACTAGTTGTCCTGGATGAAGTAAATCCTTGAAGTCTGTCAGGGCATTCTGAACAGCTAGCATCTCTTTCTGGTTGATATGCAGATGCATTTGTTTTGGGGTCCATATGCCCTGAATGCATCGCCCCGCCAGGTGGGCCCCCCCAAGCATAGTTTGACGAGTCTGTAGTTAGGGTTTGAGTGGCAGGGGGTAGAGTGAATGACCGTCCCTTGTTTTGGTGACATGTCTCTGCCCACCAAAGAAACTTCTGTTGTAGGCAGGGAATGAGAGGAATCATTGTTTCCAGCCTGTGACAATGTTGACTCCATAAACTTTTTAGATACCACTGAAGTTTCCTCATATGCAGTCTTGCATATGGAATTAGTAGAATGCAGGATGCCATGAACGCCAAAGCCTGCAGAATTTGTCTTGCAGATAACTGGGGTTTTGCTACCATCTGTTTAAAGTACATAGTCA
This sequence comes from Protopterus annectens, assembly GCF_019279795.1. NCBI lineage: Eukaryota > Metazoa > Chordata > Ceratodontiformes > Protopteridae > Protopterus > Protopterus annectens. The sequence continues at coordinate 1,803,817,204 of NC_056728.1, forward strand.
GTTGCCTTTTGTTTGTCTGGTGTAAGGTAAGCCATCTGGGCAGTTGTATTCAAGCTAGCACCCAGGAATGTAATTTTTTGAGAGGGTACCAGTTGTGATTTCTTTTCGTTTATTATGAACCCTAGGCATGTTCGAAGCCTTTCTACAAACATCAGATGTTGAAGAATGTCCTTGTTTTCTGCTTGAATGAGACAGTCGTCCAAGTAAGGATAGATTTGTATGCTTCTTTGTCTGCAAAATGCAATTACTGGTGCCAGGCACTTTAGCTTATCTACTGCGCCCAGGGTCTTTACAAAGGGAAGTGCAGAGAATTGGTAATGCATAAAACCTGCCTTGAAGCAGCGGTATCTTCTGCAGGACTCCCTTATTGGGATATACAGGTATGCCTCAAGTCTAGAGTTGCTAACCAAGCGGTCTTGCCCAGCATGGGCAGTAGCTGTTGTAAACTCGGCATTTTGAATTCTGGAATGTCCAAGAACGTGTTCAAAATCGATAAGTCCAGTATTGGACGCCAGGCATAGTCTTTTCTTGGTACCAGGAACAGTCTTGAACAAAAACCTTGTCTTTTTTCCTGTTCTGGCTGAATAGCCCCCATATCCATAAGGGACGTATCTTGTTTCTGAGCCTCAGCCCATTGATTATGTGGCAGATCTGACTAACCATTTGGAATTGGCAAAGTATGGAAATGAAATCTGTACCCCTATGTTTAATACCCACTTGTCCTGGGTAATTAACTGCCAATTTTGAGCACGAAGTACTAATTTTCCCGCCAAGGATGCTGCCAAAAGTTAAGTGCTTGGTGATGGAAGAGGGAAGTCATTGAGACTGCTTACTGTAGGGTTGTGCTTGGTTTCCACCAGCTTTGGAGGTAGAGGCACCCCATTGCTTTGACCTGTAAGAACCCTGTGATTGGTATCTAGAGCCTTTTGAGCACCTGGATTTGCCTTGAGAGGCTCTGTTGGACACAGGAAAGGACCAATTTTTAGTAGGCCAGTGCCTACTGAATCTGGGTGGCTGCACTTGTAAGAAATCTTTTACAGTTTGCATAGATTTAGCTTTGTCTTTCATTTTCTTTAAAACCTCTTCTGCCTTATTACCAAAGTATCATGCTATAAAGGTGCATCCAACAATTTAGCTTTAACATGATCAGGCAGTTTTTGTTCCTTGAGCCAGGAATGCCTTCTAATCACAGATCCAGTAACTGCGGCCCTGCAAGAGGCCTCCAAGGAATCAAAACCACACTGCAAAGTATGCTTTCCAAGCTGTTCTGCTGCATGCAATAACTCCTGTAATTCTTTATTTTCCACACAATCAGAAATCATCATTTTCTGTTTCAATAGGCCCATAACATGTTGTTGATACTTAAGCATATGAAACTGGCAGTTTAAGGCCCTAATTGCAAGGGTTGCAGACATATAAACCTTCTTTCCCCATCTATCTAGGGCCCTGGAATCTCTATCAGAAGGGGTAGGAGTTTTGGCTGTAGAAGCCTTTACACCCTTGGGACCCTGTGAGGTAGTTTCAGGATCAGCAGCCGAATTTTTGAATAGAAATTTATGGGAGTCAGGAACCCTGTAATATCTGTCTGGCTTACTAGGAACCGGAGGTAGGGTATCAGGAGTCGAGCTTGATTCCGAAAACACATCAACAATGTCTAACACAGGAGGTATAGCCTATGCTGAGGAAGAAGGAAATCCCTAAGCCTCTTTTTTGATTCAGATAAATTCTGACTCTCCCAATGAAAATGTTCCCTTAAAGTATGCAAGGTTTCTCCAAAAGAATAATCCTCAGGAGGAGATGCAGATTGAATGGATTCTTCTGCATCTGAATCCTCATAGGGTGGCGTAGCAAATTCCTGATCAGAAGAGGAATCAGAAGAATAAGAAACCTGACCTGAAGATTCATAATCAGTGTCTTGCCTAGGTCTCTTAGCAGGGGGGGGGGGGTGTTGGGAACCCCTGATCAAGGTAGTTCTTAGCCATTTTGATCTGTTTTTTTTTTAGGCATAGGGGCCTGAGCACATGACTTGTGCGTCGGTTTTTTAGACTTAACTGTTTTTTGAAGCTGGCACTGGTTTTCTAGAAAAATGTTGAGGCCTGCTCAGCGGTTCCAAACCCATCCGAGGGAGAGACATCCGTGGGTTCAATACTCAAAATCTCGCGGCATACCGGACTCCACATGGGTCTCAGTAGAGGCCAGCGACTCAAAAGTAGTGGGTATCAGGGGCTGCAAAAGCGCCTCCCTGAGTACCGGCGACTGGCTTAGGAGAAGCTTTGTCGCCGGTTTTGGACCTCGATGGTCTCTGTCTTTTTCTTTGCATTTGTTTGTACTCAGGTGGTTGGATTGCTATCAGACAACATTTCAGGTTAATTAAATCTGGATCCAAAATATTTTGAAACAAAAATGTACAGACGCTTAATAGTGCGTTGGTTAAATCTAGCACAAAACCGACAGCAAGGCATGTTATGATCTGAGCCTAGGCAAGGAATACAGTAGAAATGAAAATCCTTATGAGGTACTTGCTTTCCACAAGTAATGCAATCGTTAACTTTTACTGACATCAGTAAGGAGCATCAGAAAGGAGCAAGAAAAAGTTTCCTCAACGGGGTACTTAGCTCTAATTGAAGACTTCGGTTCTGAAACTCTAATGCGAAAATTTGAGCAGTCTGCTGACTGGCACTTGCGAACTGCTTCTGCTTCGGGTACCGCTCAGCAAGAAAGACTGAATAAAATGGTGTCGGCTGCATGTTTTATACCCCTGACAACCTGACGTCATGGAAGAGGAGAGAGCAACCGACGCAGAACCCAAGACTCTGATATTCAGCCCGACTGAGGGCAACGTGCCAGCAGATTACCCAAATGTAATGACTGCAACAGTGAAACACAAACATCTGCTCTGGTAGAGTTTTCAGTTGACTAACAAATGCTGCTGCTAAAAAAAAAAAAAGGATACTTAATAGGGAATACAAAATACTGCACAATAACTACAGGGATCAGAGGTAGTCAGAAAAAATTGCTTAAACAGTGGCTGTTCCCAATCTGCAAGTGAACAATGGGAGAACATATATTTATGGCTCCCGAATATGCAAAGTCTAGGTGGTTTACAATTTTTGTTTGGAAGTGTTTGCATAAGCAGTTTTACACCCCAAACTGACCTCAAAAGATTTTTTCCTCAGGTAAATTGCAAATGCTGGATGCATGAATTGGGGAGGGGTGCATCTGGAAACACATTTTGAGTGTGCAATGAGTTGGCAGACTTTTTAAAAAATCCCCACAGAATACTCTGTCAGAAATATTGTGCAAGCAAATGGGTGCAACTAAGAAAATTTAAGATGGGATGCAGGATTGAACTGCCTATACATAGTATGACCTTGTTAAGGTTAATTCTGGTGGCCGGTAAAAAAGCAATGACAAATAGAAATAAATATCTTAAACCAACTATATTTGAAGTACTGAATATTGTAACAGATAAAAAAAATGGAGTGGGATCGTTATAAAAGCAAAGGAACAATTCTGAGAGACACAGAACGACTTCCCCTCCCATTCCTGGCACTGGCTGGGAGAACAGCCATTATCCTACACTTCTTAGCAAAGACTATTACTGTATCTAGCATCATAGCATGGCCTCTCCCTCCATTCCCAAAGAAAGCTCAGTGTATAAAATCAGTGATGTTCCTGAATGACAGGGCAATTTTTCTATACCTCTTAATTGCTCCTCCATATTGCTTGCTCTCATTTGCAATTAAGCTCATTAATAAGGTCACTAGTTTCCACATCACTATACAAATCAAGAGCATGATATCAGCAGCACAAATTTCATTTGTTTGTACAACAGAGTTTCAGGTGCTTCTGAACGGACCCCAACCTGTGCACTGCTGTTCACCACCCAGTTTTGCCTACCTCAACGCAACTCCTGAATCCTGACCAGACTGTGAAAACAAAAGTACAAGTGAGCAAGTTGCACATGGGAATTTAGACACCTATAACTTGTCAAGTATGTGTACAGTGATTACCTTGGGGAATAGGAACACAAAAAGGAGCTGCATTCATGTCTCAGGATAATGTAACAAGAAAAATGTGCCTGTTTTGCTGACTGAAGGCTTGAGAGGAAGGTGGAAATTATGCATCAAAAAGTTAAGGGGCAGGTTAACAGAAACAAACCAGCTGATCAGATGTGAAAGTAAACGCAAATCAAACAGACATACATAGGAAAAGCTTAAAATTAAGGAATGTGATAACCAATTACATACATTATGGAATACTGAATAACGATGGACAAACTGTGGTAGAAAACATGCCCACATTTTGTGAATAGCCATGTGGCAGTGCTGCCCTGGGAATGATGTTGCATTCAATGGAACAAAACAATTTATTACAGAATTTAAACATCAGTGAAAGGAGAACTAGTTTAAAATGGGTGTCAAAGGAAAGTTGTGCATATCTGTTTAGCTGTTGTTTCCTTGCTTCTATAATGCAAGAGAGTAACAGCAGCAACACATTGCAACTGAGGTGATGTTCAAATTGAACCAATGGAATCACTTATATGGACAATACATCAGTTAAATGCAGCATCATTTAGAGACCACAGAGGTTGTTCTACAGTACAAGGGGCATGACCCCTCCCCCCAGCACCCCTGAGAGTCACCACCAACAGCAGGATGAAATGAAAGCCCGTCTCCCTCGGAAGAATGAATCATGGAAGAACCCCCATCCCAAATGAGTGGAAGCCTCTATGTTGTCTGCCTGCAGCACAACTAGCATCTTTCTATGCACTCTACCGAGACTGACTATCCTTAGCACAGCTCTTTCTGAAGAAACACTCAAGAGCTAAGACACTACCCATGACCACATCCACACCATGCTGCCCTCGTTGATGGCTCTCCAATCCAGGAAAACTAATTTCTCAAATTATGTACTTGCCATAATGCTAGATCCTTTAATTCAGGTCAGTTCAAAGTGACGAGTGGATCCTTCAGCTGGCTGTTGGATCAGACACAACGGCACTAGTGCTCCAGCCTCAAGAAAAGATCATATTAGTCAACTCTGAACTGTTGCTGACACAGTTTACAAGCTTTTGCCCAATGCTATCTGTCCTTGGGAGGTCTACGAATCTTACTGGGTTTCCGTGGCATCACCTCACAACACAGGTTTCCTGCTATGACCTCCTTACAGCTAGATAAGATTAACTTTCCTGATGGTGTAACAATCTTAGTACTAGATGGGGAAGCCATAAGCCAAAGAGAACCTCCTCATCTTGATAGGTCAGTGGGCCATGATCCCCTCTGCCAAGTGTTCTAAAATTTTGCAAAAGGTGGCATTTGTGGGAGCTGATCAAAGGTAACCATCCGTCAGCCAAGTCACCATTGGATGTCACAGACAGCAATGAAGAGTCTATCATCTCTTATACGTCCTTTTTCTCAGTATGTCCTAACTCCTCAGAGAAGCCTTCACTGTGTCAGGCAACAAAGGTACTCAGCCTTACTCTGTCCAAAGAATGCCAGATGAGAAACGGGCAAGAAGGACTGGGAGTCACAGGGTGGAGCCAATCCTAATGATTTGTGTCGGCTCTGAAGGGAGAAGCAAACATCCTCCCTATAACCTACAAAGCCATACAAACCTCTGCTAGATCTCAGGATGCTGCCGCAGTACCCCAATCCGTTGTTAGAGAAGTGATGGGAAACAAAGACTACACCCCCCCAAAGCAAACAGTGTGGAAGACCCTGAGCAGGGGGATCAGAAAAAACTCAAATTCTGAAACCTCAAACACCATCAAGGGAAAGATGCAAAAACAACTCTGAAGAAGGTGCCAAAGTCTTGTCACACCTGTCCATAGATGGTCCTGGCTGTGTAGAGCGCGCCAAATCCAAAACTCCCAGTGCCAAGCCAGGAAGGCCAACACCTTAGGAACAAGGTCTCTAGTTTAGTATGTCCTACAAAGGGGACGGAGCCAAAAGGGACGGGAATATGGATTAAACAGACTTCTTTCAGAGCCCAAGGCAATGGGATAATAACTCATATCATTCTTCAAATAAGTTCCTCAAGCGATTCAGGTCTGCCTCTGAAGTACTCTTGTAGGACCTGAAGACTCGAACAGGATGTAGAAGGAATCAGAGAAAGGATCTTGGACAGTGCCATCTCAGAAAGTCTTATTGGGGGATCTCTTTGGAGAAGTATTTTGAAACACTTAGACTATAAAAGATGTTTGGAGCCGATGGAGGAAAATAAGTTGGTGATGAAGCCAAAGGAAGATCTACCACCACCTTTAGAGTCGAAGAACCTTCAAAATTGTCTGTCTTTTTTTGGATCAGAGTCTTCACTGACTTGTCGGTGGAGTTTGACTTACAAATACCACGACCTGTGGGCAAAAGACCTTTGATACCTTTTCTTTTCCCCTGCTGTCTGATAATGCTCTGGAACAAAAGGCTAAGCAAAGAAGTTCCTCCAACACATGACCCATAACCAAGTACATTAATGACAAATCATGAAAACTTTTGGAGGAAGTCACTAACAGTGAATGAATGAATATCTTAAGAGGTATCCTATGTCCACACACATTTTCTGAAGCTCTCTTCCTTGTCCACAGCAGAAACTGAGGAAGGTTGCAACAGAAAAGAACAAACGGATTAAAAAAAGGTAAGGCAAGGAAGGCAGTAGGCAGGTGGCATATGCAAGAGCAAACAGAAGGTGATTGCCAGCAACCTAGCTTTTTATTGGTAATAATGAATAATTATTTGAAATATTATTTGTTATTTAACAAGATGTTTGTGCTGAAAATGCATTTGTAAAATCACCATAAAACAGTGCTCCTGCTTTGCTGCAAGACACTAAAATAAAAACACCTGCAACTGCTGAAATGCACTTAACTTTACTAGAGGACTGAAATGCACTAAGGAGAGGAGAGGCAGGTCCGGAGTCAGGTCAAGACCAAAAAATTGAAATTAAAAAAAATTATTGTTAAAGATTGTATCCTAGGCATTTCTCCATAAAGATTGTATCTGACATTTCAAGCCAGAAGCTTTCTTCCTGGGGGTCGTGGGGTGAATCACTATGCTGGGTGGAAGGGGTGGGTGGAAGAAGGTGGAAGACTTCCAAGAGAGCTGCAGAGAGCTGCATAAGGCTTCCTATGTCTCAAACTGACAGCTGACAGCAGGGGGGGAAGCATGGGACCAGAGATGACCAGATGAGATGGATGTACGGATGTGATGTCCACCACTAAAAAAAAACTAAAATAATACCATGAAATCTCTGAAGACTCTCTTTGTTTTGTAACAAAGAAGGATCTCATCCTACACTATCATCTTGCCTCTTGCTCTGTCTAAAGGGGAATAAATTACTTAGTCGATAAGTATAGTAAGATAAGTTAAGTACTGCTTTTCTGTAACTGCGTGAATCTGTCTCACAAACATATACATATATATATATATATACATATACATATATATATACATATATATATATATATATATATATATAAACATATATATATATATACATATACATACATATATATATATATATATACACATATACATACACATATATATATATATATACATATATATATATATACATATATATACATACATATATACATATATTACACATATATATATACTACTATATATATATATATATATATATATATATATATATACATATATATATATATATATATATATATATATATATATATATATACATATATATATATATATATATATACATATATATATATATATATATATATATATATATATATATACATATATATGTATATATATATATACCATATATATATATATATATATATATATATATACATATACACATATACACACACATTACACATTGGCTACACACACTTATAAAACAAAAACCCTACTTGGCCAAAACACTATTAAGCACTGAATTAATATCATTTTCATAATAATTTAAACTAACTACTTGGAACAAACAAAATTCACAAAAGAAAAAGAAGCACATTATCACAGAAGACTTGACCACACAAATGACTTAAAAAAGCGTAAAAGCGGCTTTTGAGCTGTTTGGCGACGACTTCAGAAGACATTCAAAACTTGATAAATTATTTATACACTCACACATCACTGAAATCACTTCACAATGTCCAATTAGCAATTTAAAGCAATTTAAAACAGTAATTATTAATTATTTATTTACGTAACTTGAAAGCATAAATAAAATGTGTGTGTGTGTGTATGTGTATATACACAGTAAATCTTAACTAAAATTTATAAGAAAGCCAACTTTAGAGTAAAAAGTTATATATATATATATATATACACACATATACATATATATATATATATATATATATATATATATATATATATATATATACTGAATCAATTATCAGTCTTAACCAAACTAACCATTTCATGCAAATCTTTAAGCTATATACAATAAGAAAATAGTAGACACAACTTAGACTAAGCGTATGTGACCTAACGTGAAATTGTTGTTTAAAAATATGTACAAACAAATAATGTGTGTTTATGCTTTTATAAGAAAATACATATGTTTATAAATAATAAAGGTAAAAATGTAAATATAAATATATATATATATAAAAAACAATATATAAATATGTACATAAATATATATATATATATATATATATATATATATATTGGATGTTAAAAAGTATTAAAAAAACTTTTTATACTTCTCAAGTTAGAATATAAAATATATATATATATATATATATATAAAATGTACACCTAAAAAACATCTCCTGCATATTAAGTACAATATTTTGAAATAATAGAAACAAAAAACAGTAGGAAGTTGAAAAATACATAAGCATGTAAATAGGTACAGAAAAAAGAAATGAAAGAAAGTATATATATGTATATTATACCTATCTATATACAAGCTAAGTCTTAAATGCGAATTATGCTATATTAGTGTAAATAAATCTAAGTAATAGTTGTGTTTGTTAGTTCCTATTCAAATTCCTTAATTTTAATAGGCAGCCAATATTGCAATGGTCGTTTAAACCTAGATAAACAAAAGCATTAGTACGCCATTGCCAAGTTAATTCTCGCTCTTCTAAAAGTAAGTTATATGGGCCACCTCTAATGTTTGTCAATCTGATCCAGTGCCATAAATTTGAAATTGTGGCCCGGGTTACCTAGGATATGTTTGAATAGAGCATTCTCTACTTTTTTATTTTGTATAGCATATGTGTGTTCATAAACTCTTTCTTTAAACTGCCTTTCAGTCTTTCCTATATAGAAAGCTGAGCATAATGTACATGAAGCCACGTACACTATTAATTTAGAAAAGCAGCTTAGTTTATGTCTAATTTCATACTTTTTGTTGTTAATAGTTGTATATTCTCCACTACACATATGTTTACACATGTTGCAATTTTCGCAAATTTTCATTCCTTTCTTCCTACTGAAGTTCTTAATAGAATTGCTTTCCAAAATATTTTTCAAATTGTAACCCCTTCTATATACAATTCTAGGGTATTCGACAAGTTTACTAGAAATACTCTTGTCTTGTTGAATTAATGTCCAATTTTTAAACAATTTCTTAATGTCACTATCCATATTGTAAGTCGTGTTAAAACTAAGTTTAAAATCGTTATTTGGTTGTGTTTTTCTTTCTGAAGTTTGTTTCCTCTAGTAAGTACACCTGGTTTTCTACTATAACTAAAGGTGTACTTTGGTCAATAAACAACAAAAAGTATGAAATTAGACAAACTAAGCTGCTTTTCTAAATTAATAGTGTACGTGGCTTCATGTACATTATGCTCAGCTTTCTATATAGGAAAGACTGAAAGGCAGTTTAAAGAAAGAGTTTATGAACACACATATTCTATACAGAATAAAAAAGAGAATGCTCTATTCAAACATATCCTAGGTAACCCAGGCCACAATTTCAAATTTATGGCACTGGATCAGATTCAGACAAACATTAGAGGTGGCCCATATAACTTACTTTTAGAAGAGCGAGAATTAACTTGGCAATGGCGTACTAATGCTTTTGTTTATCCAGGTTTAAACGACCATTGCAATATTGGCTGCCTATTAAAATTAAGGAATTTGAATAGGAACTAACAAACACAACTATTACTTAGATTTATTTACACTAATATAGCATAATTCACATTTAAGACTTAGCTTGTATATAGATAGGTATAATATACATATATATATATATAAATATATATATATATATATATATATATATATATATATACTTTCATTTCTTTTTTCTGTACCTATTTACACGCTTATGTATTTTTCAACTTCCTACTGTTTTTTGTTTCTATTATTTCAAAATATTGTACTTAATATGCATGAGATGTTTTTTTAGGTGTACATTTTATATATATATATTTTATATTCTAACTTGAGAAGTATAAAAAGGTTTTTTAATACTTTTTAACATCCAATATATATACATATATATATATTAATTTATTTATATACATATTTATATATTGTTTTATATATATATATATATATATATATATATATATATATATATATATATATATATATATTTATATTTACATTTTTACCTTTATTATTTATAAACATATGTATTTTCTTATAAAAGCATAAACACACATTATTTGTTTGTACATATTTTTAAACAATTTCACGTTAGGTCACATACACTTAGTCTAAGTTGTGTCTACTATTTTCTTATTGTATATAGCTTAAAGATTTGCATGAAATGGTTAGTTTGGTTAAGACTGATAATTGATTCAGTAAGCCTGCACTTTAGTACTTTACATTATATATATATATATATATATATATATATATATATATATATATATATATATAACTTTTTACTCTAAAGTTGGCTTTCTTATAAATTTTGGTTAAGACTTATGTGTTGTGAGTTGAGAAATATAAATAAGTGTTTTTAGAAATTTAACTTAATTTAACTTAACTAATTTAATAGATATATAGACATATACATACTTTTACTGTGTATATACACAGACACATTCACACACACATTTTATTGCTGCTTCAAGTTACGTGTAAATAATTAATAATTACTGTTTTAAATTGCTTTAAATTGCTAATTGATACTTAATGACAGTGATTTCAGTGACGTGAGTGTATAAATACTTAATTAAATCAAGTTTTGAATGTCTGAAGAAGTCGCTCAAACATTGAGCGACGAAAAGCGCTTTACGTTTATTTGAATAAATTTGTGTGGTCAAGTCTTCTGTGATACGTTGGATCTTCTTTTTGTGAATTTAACGGAGTAAACTTGTAGCTGGCTTTGGAGCATCTCGTGACACTGTACAGTGCAATGAAAACTTATTTGCCCCCTTCCTGATTTCTTATTTTTTCGCATGTTTGCCACACACAAATGTTTCAGATCGCCAAACAAGTGTAAATATTAGACAAAGATAACCCAAGTATATACAAAATGCATTTTTTGAGTGATGGTTTTATTTAGCTGCATTTAAGGAAAAAAACTATCCAACCCTACATCACCCAATGTGAACAAGTAATTGCCCCCTAAACCTAACAGGTTGTGCCACCCTTAGCAGCAACAACTGCAATCAAACATTTGCGATAACTGGCAAGACGTCTTTCACATCACTGCTGAGGAATTCTGGCACACTCTTTGCAGATTTGTTTTAATTCAGCCATATTGGAGGGTTTCCAACCATGAACCACCTTTTTAAGGTCATGCCACAGCATCTAAATTGGATTCAAGTCCGGACTTTGACTAGGCCTCGCCAAAACCTTCATTTTGTCTTAAGCCATTCAGAGGTGGACTTGCTGCTGTTTTGGATCATTGTCTTGCTGCAGAACCAAAGTGCGCTTTACTTTGATGTCACGAGCTGATGGTCGAACACTCTCCTCCTGGATTTTTTGGTCGAGAGCAGAAATCATGGTTCCATCAATCATAACAAGTCGTTCAGGTCTAGAAGTAGCTCCAGACCACCACACTACCACCACCATGTTTGAATGTTGGCATGATGTTCTTTCTGAAATGCAGTTTTACTTTTACGCCAGATGTAAGGAAACGCATACCTCCCAAAGAGTTCAACTTTTGTTTCATCAGTCCACAAAATATTTTCCCAAAAGTCTTGGGGATCATCAAGATGTTATTTGGCTAAAGTGAGAAGAGCCTTTATATTTTTGGTAAACAGTGGTTTTTGCCTTAGAACTCTGCCATGCATGCCATTTTTGCCCAGTTTCTTTCTTATGATGGAGTCATGAACACTGACCTTAACTGAAGCAAGTAAGGCCTGCAGTTCTTCAGATGTTGTTCTGGGTTCTTTTGTGACCTCTTGGATTAGTATTCGCTGCGCTCTTAGGGTAAGTTTTGTAGGCCGGCCACTCCTGGGAAGTGGCACCACTGTTCCATGTTTTCCCCATTTGTGGATAATGGCTTTCACCATGGTTTGCTGGAGTCCCAAAGCTCTAGAAATGGCTCTGTAACCTTTTCCAGACTGATTGAAGTCAACTACTTTGTTTCTCATCTGTTCAGGAATTTCTTTAGATGGCAGCACGTCTTCCTTTTTGGGATCTTTTGGCCTACTTCACTTTGTCTTACAGGTTCTATTTAAGTGATCTCTTGATTCAGCATGTTTGGCAGTAATCAGGCCTGGGTGTGGCAAGTGAAATTGAACTCAGCTTTCCCAAAAACATGATTAACTTTTAGTTATGTACTTACCATAACTTCGGATGTATGGGATCCATCTCGCCTACATTCATGACAGATGGGTTCGGAGCCGATCCATCGGCTCCGACTCGGCAACTAATACACTAGCACGAAGTCTCTCATTGGCTGGGCTACTCCCTATCCCAGGATGCACTACACCTGCTTCCCCAGATCTTGTTTGTTCGCTTTCATACACCCATGCAAACACAGAAAAACTAGTAGTCACTATAACCAACTAAAGTTCTTCAAGAAAGAACGCCAAGAAAAAAGTGACTACAGCTCCTCTAAATCCAAATGGAAGGGGGAAGGAGGGTGGGTACTTATGAATGTAGGCGAGATGGATCCCATACATCCGAAGTTATGGTAAGTACATAACTAAAAGATGTAATGGGATCCTATCTCGCCTACATTCATGACAGATGGGACAGCGTCCCTAGCACCTACATCCCGGGTGGCTCATTGGAACACGCTCCTGAGAACTGTGGAACCAAAGGAAGCTCTGCCTCGAGAAACCACATCCAATTTGTAATGAGAAATAAAAGTGTTCGGAGAAGTCCAGGTTGCCGCAGCACAAATATCATCTATTGATAACTTGGAGTGAAAAGCTACGGAAGTAGCCATTGCCCTGGTAGAATGAGCCTTGACTGGAAAGGGAAGGTCTTTATTAGCCTGTGAATAAATAAAAATGATACAATCTTTAATCCATTTAGATATGGAGGCTTTTGTTACTGGTTGACCCAATTTGTTCACTGCAAAGGAAACAAACAATTGATTTGATTTCCGCGTTTGAGCGGTTCTATTCAAATAAAAACATAGTTGTCTATGTACGCCCAATTGATGCAAAGTATATTCTGCGTTATTGGAGAATTCTGGGAAAAAGACAGGGAGTTCTATAGTTTGTTGCATACAGAAAGAGGAGGCCACTTTTGGTATAAATGCAGGGTTTAATTTCAATGAAACTATGCTTGTGAAAAATCAAATAGGGAGGATCAGAACAAAGAGCTTGAAGTTCTGAAACTCGCCTAGCAGATGTTATGGCTACTAAAAAGGCCGTTTTCCAAGACAGAAATTTTAAATCACAAGTAGCAGCTGGTTCGAAAGGACGGGCAGTTAGGGCAGCAAGAACCATATTCAAATCCCAAGGGGGGACAGGCTGAGATAAAGGAGGCCTAAGGAGCCAAGCCCCTTTAAGGAAAGCCTTACAAAGTTTGAGAGACATCAATGAAGGTTCAAAAGAAGCATGAAAATTAGAGATCGCTGCTAACTGAACCTTAATGGTAGAAACTGAAGAGCCCGACTGAAAAAGGGAGGCCAGAAAATTCAGAACCTCCGATACTGGTGCAGTGAGAGGATCTATACCCCGTTCTTGAGCCCAGAAGGCAAACCTTTTCCATTTACTGGAATAAAGTTTGATGGTGGAAGGTTTATGAGAAGAAGACAGTATGTGGACCACGTCCGGCGAAAGAGCATTGTCTCGGACTAAGGATGGAAGTGGAGTAACCATGCTGCCAACTTCAAGGACCTGAGAGACGGATGACGCCATCCTGACTGATGAGTCAACAGGTCTGGCACCGGATCCAGAAACCATGGACCTTCTATCGCATGCCTCTGTAGGAAGGCAAACCAAACTTGACGAGGCCAGTGCGGGGCAATCAAAATCATCACGCTCTCCAAGTAAATGGCCTTCTGTATCACCCTCGGTAGGAGGGGAATGGAGGGAAGGCGTAGAGAAGACCGGGGGGCCAAATGTGAGTCAGAGCGTCCCTGAGAATCTGTCCCTGAGAAGGAAACAGTGTGAAGAACTCTCTGCATTTCGTATTGTGAGGGCTGGCAAACAGGTTGCAGCAAGGAAGACCCCATCTGTCGAAGATCTTCGCAGCTATACTCTGTTTGAGGGACCACTCGTGGGGTAAAAGAATGGTCCTGCTTAATCTGTCCACAATCACATTGGACTTCCCCGGTATGTGCGTTGCCATTAGAAAGCGGTTGGTAGCTACCGCCCAGTGCCAAAGTCTCATGGCTTCTCTGCATAGTGGATAAGACCTGGTTCCACCTTGCTTGTTTATGTACCACACCACCGACATGTTGTCGGATAGGATAGTAATCGGGCCCTGTGCGAGAGCGTGATGGAGAGCTTGGAGTACCAATAGTACCGCTCTCATCTCCAGGACATTGATATGCAAATGCGTTTCCTGGATCTGCCATGTGCCTTGGACCGACCTGTCCAGGTAATGACCCCCCCACCCTACCTGGGAGGCGTCCGTAGTCACAGTGGCAATGGGACGTTGAGGTATAAAGGGTCGCCCCTGGTCGAGATTTGATTGGAGAAGCCACCAATGTAGATCTCGACGGCAACTTTCCGTGATTATGATTAAGTGGTTCAAGGGAAGTTCCTGATAGGACCATTGAACCGACAGTAGCCATTGTAAAATTCGCATGTGAAGTCTGGCCAAGGGAACTAAAAGTATGGTCGACGCCATCGAGCCCAACAGTTGTAGGATCCGATGGGCCGGGGCTCTTTGTAGGGGGAGACAGGATTTGACCTGATCTTGTAAGACCTGAATTCTTGCTGCCGGTAAATAGGCACGCATTCTTTTTGTGTCTAAGTCTGCGCCTATGAAAATAATACGCTGAGATGGCTGCAGTACAGATTTTTGCAAATTGAACGTGATCCCCAAGAAACGGCCCAAGGTGAACGTGGCTCTGAGCGCTTGGAGTAGTAGATGCTCGGAGGTGGCAGTAAGGAGCCAGTCGTCTAGATAAGGAAACACCTGGAATCCCAGACTTCTCAGGTGAGCAGTTACCACTGCCAGACATTTGGTGAACACCCTGGGGGCTGTGGTGAGACCAAAGGGCAGTGCTCGGAATTGAAAATGACTGGCTCCGAGGCGGAAGCGTAAATGTCTCCTGGACTCTTGAGCTATGGGAATGTGATAGTAAGCGTCCTGGAGATCTATGGAGCACATCCATGCATCTTTTTCCAGCAAAGGAAGAATAGATTGAAGAGTGACCATTCGGAATTTGGACTTCTTTACGAAACGATTCAATGAACTGAGGTCCAAAATGGGCCTGAAGTCCCCTGTCTTTTTTGGTACCAAAAATAATTTTGAGTAAGTTTCTGATCCGATCTGGTCGATGGGGACAGGCTGGATGGCTCTTTTTTCTAGCAGCTTTGAAACCTCTAACGCTGCCTGATCCTGCTGACTGGGTGGTACGTCGGGGATTTCCCTTAAAGAAAGGGGGGGGTTTGTTGAAGGGGATGATATATCCTCTGGTAATAATGCGAAGCACCCACCGATCGCTTGTTATGGATTCCCAAGCTTGTGGGTGCGCCGCAAAGCGACCCCCGACTGGCTCCGGAGTTGCACAGTCGGGCAACAACTCAGGAACGCTGGTTGTATGAAGAACCACGAAAGGAATCGCGGTCTCCAGAGTTACGGGGGCCTCTGCCACCTCTGGGGCGGCGTCTTCCAAAATCCCCCCCCCCCCCCGCCTCTGGAGGGGGAATCACTGGGTGGAGTAGAGAAAGACTTTTGGGATTTTTTAAACCACATTTTCCCTCCTCTCCCAGCCTTGGGATAAGGCCTGGAAGGAGCGGAAAAACGGGCCCCAACGGCAGTCAAAGTCTTGCCCTCCTGCTCGCACCGAGTTAGTGTGTCCTTCACCTTGGGTCCAAACAAAGATGACCCATCAAAGGCGTCCGAAGGAAGACTTGAAGGCCTCCGTGAACGAACACAAGTGTAACCAGGCTTGCCTCCTAAGGGCAACGCCTGTTCCCACTGCTCTACTCGCCCCTTCGGCCGCATACGAAATGAGCCTCATGGACGAGTTAACAATAGAAAAGAGGGTAGTCATCTGTGCGCCAACAGTCGGGGCCAGTGCCTCAGGTAGATTACCAACAAGAGAGTCATTTAGCTCTTTGAGAAGATCCCTTTGGAGCCTCGTAAAATGACATAGGTAGTTCAGCGACCGAAGGTAAAGGCCGCTGAGGACAGGGTACGCTTCCGTACCTATCCATACTCCTAGAATCCTTATTAGGAGGATGAATAGACGTCGAAGCCTCTGCCACGTCCTGCTGTGTGGCAGAAGCCACCACCAAAGCATCTACAGGCACACCCTTTGTGAGAAATTCTTTCTGGGGGGGGGCTGACAAAATTTATTGGGCCTCGCAGGCACCGGTTCCACAGAATCAGGGTGTTCCCACACCCTTCGAGAAACCAAATCAAGGAGTTCATCGAAGGGCGGAGACACCCAGGAGGTGGAGGGCTGGGCCCCAAAGGCCTTGAGGAAGACTGACTCCTCAGCTGAAGGGGTTTTGGCTTGCCAGTCACCTCTCTGTCTCAGAATCTCCAAGATATCTGAGAAGGAGATATCATCCGAAGATGATTTGGGGGACCCTTCTGCGTCATCGAGGTCAGTATCCGATGTAATAGACTCATCTTGGGAGTCTACGTGCTTCCTCTTACACAATTTCTTCCGTGGGGGTTCGTCCGAAGCAGTTTCGGACGGACCACCCGGAAGAAGGGAACCCCTGATGGGGGTATCCTCAGGCCCTGGGGCCCCGCTGCCGGGGGGCTGCAACACAACAGAGGCACCAGTCTCCAAATCTAGGGACGGTGAGGTAGAATCTAGTTGAACCGGCAAAGGCATGGCCAGCGTGCTCCTCATGGCCTCAAAGGCCGGACCTCCAGAATCCAAGGAAGTCACTGGTCTAGAGGCCACGATGGCACTGGGAATTCCAGCAGCCGATGTTCCGAGAGGAAGATTAGGCACCGAAGCACCTAATCCCAAAGTATTCCCCTCGGGCCCGGCTGAAGAGGTCGCAGTACCAAACCCTGAACCGGAGGACAGGGTAGGAAGCATAGTCGGAGCCGAAAGGCCTGTAAGGGGTCTCTGCTCAGACCGTATGGCTCCACATTGCTCCACCACCACCGGCTCCAACGACTCCGAAGAGGTTGGAGGAGGAATCAAATGTGTTGGAGGGGGGATCGGCTCCGAAGCAAACTGTGCTGGAGCAGAGACCATTTTAGTAAACACTGGAGATTGGAAAAGCCTCTGTAAAACCCTATCCAGGTCCGAATCTGACAGTCTCGAGGATTTAGAGGAGGTAGACACTCGAGAAGACTTTCCTCTCGGCTCCGAGAGTGAAGGGGACCGGCTCCGAAACGGCTCCAATACTGTCGGCGCCGACTCCACCACAGCATGGACCACTATCGGCACCGAAGGAGCCTTCTTCGGAGCAGAGGGGGAAGAGTCTGAGCTGCACACTTCCACCGGCTCCGAAGCCATTGGAACCGATGGAGGTGATTCACCTCTCGATACTCCAACTTGCGGCTCTGAAGGCAATGGAGCCGAAGTAGGAGGTATCGAGGCAGACCCTTCGACCCTCGGCCCCGAAGTCAGTGGAGCCGAGGAAGAAGAGGTCAATTTTGTCTTTTTAGAAGTCGGCTCCGACGGACTTGTCTGTGCCGACGATCTTTTCTTTTTGGAAGCAACAGGAGGATTTAAAGCTTCCTCAAAGGAGGGTTTAATAAGCCCTTTCAAAATCAGCTTGTTCTTGCGTTCTTGAAGAACCCTAGCGGAGAAAGCATGACAGACACTACATGTCTCCTGCAGATGTTTCGGCCCCAAACAATAAACGCAAACTGAGTGGCTGTCTGTGATGGACATTTTGTAACTGCACCGAGTGCATTTTTTAAAGCCTGACTTCTGCTCCTTTGACATCATACAGGCACTCAACAAGCAATAAGACTATCACAAAAAAGCACCAATAAAGAGCGCGAGACACAATGGCACGAGTACTGAGGAAATTTTACCTCAAAAAAGAACACAGTGAACTGACACAGACAATACAATTTCAACGACCCTAAGCCCTCTAATTTAAACGGACCTAGCCCGAAGAACAACTAACCACAACTTAAATAGCAGTTAAACAGCAGTCAAAGGTAGGGCAAAGGCCCTCTAACTTAAACGGGCCTTGCCCAACTGAAAAAAATAAAGTACTAGAAATCACTCAAACACAGACACGAGATATACAAATTACAAAGAATAGCTGTTAAAACAGCTGTTTGGTTAATATATAGAGAAAAACCCCAAGGTCAAAGACCAGTAAAAGGTAAAAAAGAACCACTTAGCTCCAGCCAAGTCGAGACCACGTCCAGCTTGTAAAGCGGCAAACGAGATCTGGGGAAGCAGGTGTAGTGCATCCTGGGATAGGGAGTAGCCCAGCCAATGAGAGACTTCGTGCTAGTGTATTAGTTGCCGAGTCGGAGCCGATGGATCGGCTCCGAACCCATCTGTCATGAATGTAGGCGAGATAGGATCCCATTACATCCACAGTTACTTCATGATTTAACAACGGGGACAATTACTTTTTCACCAAGGGCCATGTAGGTTTGGATATTTTTTTTTTCCTTAATAAATAAAATCAATTAAAAACTGCATTTTATGTTTACTTTGGTTATATTTGTCTAATACTTACATTTGTTTGGCGATCTGAAACATTTAAGTGTGGCAAACATGCAAAAAAAATAAGAAATCAGGAAAGGGGCAAATACTTTTGCATTGCACTGTAACTACCTTATAATCTAGGCAGAAGGTGGCATAGCTATTAAATCTGTGATAGCCTCTCTCAGATGTGTATGTGATCGCACATGCGTGTGTGTGTGTGCACGTGCTCATCAAATCTCAAAGTGTGCAAGTGCCAGCTGCTTGGAGCAGGGGCACTATGCACTGGTTTCACAAAAAGTGGTGAAGAACTTGGCTTTGTCACTCAGCTGAGGTCTCAATTCTACAGCTGTGCCAGTGGGGTCTCTTAATGGGGACTGAGGGGGGGGGATCCAGACCCCAGACTGTGTTCCCTGTATGTTCTTAAGGGAAATTGTGCTCGATACAGACAGCTGGATCTGGAAATACTAGATTTATCCATTTTTGTTCCAAGTGAATGGCCCTCTCCAGTGCCAGTTGTGAGGATTCAGGCTCCTTGATTACTGGCCCAGCGTGGGGATGTCACATGCCCCATTACATAAAAGACTAAAAGTAGTACAAAGAAAAGCAGATACTAAAGATAGGGAAGAAAGGGGGGGGGGGGTTTTACAAACTGGAAAAATAAAATCACAAAAACAGATTACCACACATTAAAATAGCACCACCTATATTAGCTACATACAAAAGAATGAATCAAATTCTGAAAGTAAAAATAAGGTAACGCACTTAGTTTGAACATACAGATCTGGGTCTGTTCACAATTCCAGCAAACAAAATCCAAGATAACTCGATCTCCTTGTATTATGGGGAGAAAAACCTTAAGGGCTCAAAGCTGGTGCACTAACGCTGCAGAAGTGACTCAAAAAAGATGATCAAGGACCCATCAAGTCAGATCGGATGGACTTGAAATGGATCCACCTTCATCAGGACTATGCAGTTGGGTCACTGACTTGTGTCTTGAGCAACTTGGCGTGTGCTGAAGGAAGTCAAGCTGTGTTAAGGTTCAATGCCCTCAATTTACAAGGAGCCTTCTTCCTTTTTAGGTAGTCACTGGAGGTAGAAGACAAGGAAATGTGGGGTGCTGGGTCATAACTCTTCCAGACTTTTAAGAGTCTCCTTTATAGTCAAGTCATCCTCCAAGTCCCCAAGAGAACTCTCTGATGTGGATACTCAGGATGGTGATGACCTCCTCCTCCGCCACAGGAGAGCCCCAGTTATGCCATCCTGCAGAGAAATACACTGAGCTTGCAGATTAGCCACACCATCACTACCAAAATTGATGTGTGATCCATGAAACCCAAATCTCAGGACCCTACAGTGTCTTAACCACATTTTACCAGAGCCCAAATCTGAGAAAGGAGGAAAGCCTTTCTGAAACCTCCTTTACACAGGCAGGTTATATAAACTGAAGGCTCTAATGCCCCAATAAAGCAAACCACCAATCTGAAGACGTGGACCGTCCTGAAGCAAGGTGGTAAAATGCTGTGGTCTTTGGGTACTGTACTGTACCTTAAAGAACACAGGAGTCTAGTTTAAGGTGCAGATTCAAAAATTCATTCCAAACTACAAGCATCTAGTTAAGAGTGTTCACTTTCTTGGTAAATACAGAGCCTGCTGCTAGCACATCTTTAGTTACTTAAGTAGGGGAACAAAAAAATATCTTCTCCCTTCTTCCTCTTATATGCATTCAAACATTCCAAGAGGCCCTTGTGCAACTCAGTGTTGTTCTAAGATGGATCCTCTTGTACAGCCAGCTACTTTTAGTTCTCCAAAGTCACCATATCAGTCTAAGCAGAAATAATCCTCCCACCTCCAACAGCAAGCTCATGCATGGAACTGCATAGACTTAAACTTACAATGGATGCAAGACAGATTTGCATTAGGGATCTGATGCATCGAGTCCAAAGTTAGCACCAACTTACACTCCAAGTGTGCACACATCGAGATTCCAGCAGATTTCTAAACACTTGCCTGAACACTACGTCTTCCAACACAAGCCCTGGTGCAAGACAATACAACAACCCCACCCCTACACAAATGGACCCTACTAGCCCACTACAGAAGACCCTCACTTTAATGCAGCCTGACACCATGTCAGGTAGCACCACAACATTGCTACCCAGGTTCAGGCTAGTCAAAAGCAAGCCCTGGACAATAACATTTTAGCTGGGTGACAGACACCCTGGAACACATCTGGCCAAAGCAGGAGCTGGAAGCATGCCCCCATAGACTCTAATAATCCATTAAAGCAAATAATGGCTGCAGTATAGCCAACAGATTGGCACAGAGATAAAGCCCTGAATGACTCAATCCATCTGGGTTTACTCAGGCACCTGAGGTGCTGTCTAAAGAAAAGCACAGGCAATGCAGAAGCAATGTCCATGATGCTGCTGAAGTGGGCAGGTACAGCAGCACATCCATCTCAAGGATGTGGCAGGTGAATGTGACAGGTGAAGAAAGCTAAGGCATAAAAATATACTATCAGCAGTATAACTCTACATCAGGATCCTCAACTTCCTTACTAGGCCAAAAGCGAGTAGCAGACCCAGTTAAACAGAAGAGCTGGGAGCAAGATGATGGCAAGCAAAAGGAACCGGATGATGATTTAGGCTACTGATAATGATGGGGGACTAATGCTGATGACTAGCTTAACACTGCTGGGTACAAAAAAGACATTCTGTGAATCCAAGACGGCTAGGTTGTGCTCTACCCTCACAGTAATAATTCGTGTGACTGGGCTCCAACTAAAGTTTGTGGACTTTCCTAATGATCATTACAAAAGTAACATTCAGCTATAACCCCTCCTGGTGGCAAAGCAGGCCAGGGGGTTTCTCCCTTCGCATGCATGGGCAGGGATGGCACTCTGACATTTTTGACAGTGCTTTACACTGTCACCACCAAAGCAATACTGGCAATACTAGTACAGGTCTTGACTAGCAATTTGACTGCCACAAGAACATACATGCGTTAAAGCATCGAAGGTGGGAACTATGCAAAAACAGGCATCAGGAGTGAGATCCAAACTGTACAAAAACAGCATTAAACACCAGGCAGGCTCAAGGACTAGGTACTTATACTGCTAGAGCTTTATGACATGGTATGCAAGAATCCCAAATGTAGGCACTTAGGAAAAACAAGTGAACTGTTACTAGTGGCGAGGATGAACCCAACTGATCACTGATCCATCAAGGAGGGCTCCTGATGCAAAATCAAAAATAAGTGATTTACTTGTCAGTTTATTTTCCGATTGTGGTATTAATCTTGTGATACCAGCTCCAACCACATAAAAGGAAACAGGATCTCTAAAGGGAAAAAAAAAGGCTCCATTCTAAATATTGTCTTAAACAGAAAACATTTGAATCAAAGTTCTTGGTGCCCAACTTAAATGAAACTTTGCTACACAAATGGTAAGTGACTGGTGCTATTCTACTTAAGCTCATTTTCTATTAATGAGCATTCAAGTAACAAAAAGCAAGACCAATGCTATAACATGCTGCAGGTGGACATCCTGCCATTTATTGCCACTTAATAGCTTACCTTTGATAAGGCGATACCACTGTTTACAGACACATGCTGCTGTTTTGTGCTCTTGATAGGGTGAAAGAAAGGAAAGGATATATTCCAAAACCTCCTCTGGCAGCTCAGACATGGACCTACTATGCCTAGTACTTTCCATCTCTAGCTCTGGGTGCAACTCATCTTCCTGTTCCATTGTCCCTTCTGGCATTTCTTCAGTATCCATGGCAAAACCATCATCTTCACTGTCTGAAGAGCTGGCCATGTCATGCCTCTTCCCAGCTGTGAAAAAAGAAGATTCAAAGTCACCAAAGAAAAATAAGCTTCCAATTTACTTATCTTTAGATTTCCCACTCTGCATACTTAAATTTCACAATGAATTTGATGCATTTTAAGCACTTAAAAATACTCATACATCAGTGATGTAAGTAAACTAACCAAATAATCTTGGGCCTCACAAATAAAAAACACATTCATACCAATTGAAAAAAAATATTATGATAAATGAAGTAATCATAATGAAATACTTTAATAACTTGAACTTCTACCCGAGAAACACAAATTACTCATTAAACGAGAAACTGTCAGCATAATCTTTCCAAAAGCCACACTAGGTAAGTTATAACATTTAATGCGTCTACACTTGATAAAATATACCACATCTACATTTCCAAATCACTGACAAGTTCTTTAACTTCCCAATTCCCTCCCTTAACACTACTGCATGAACTTTTACATCACTCCCCTTTCCTTTTCAAAAATATTACCCATCTAGTTGCAGTTCAGGTTTGCCTTTTGCACCAGGTCATGTAGGGACTACAGTTCTGAGATGCATTTTCATAGTGTTCAGTCAAACATTTCCCATCTTTACTTCAGCTGTTGCAAAAATGTATTTTCCTTAAGCCAGTGTCAACCTTTAGCCTTTGTGATATCAGTAGAGACAGTACTGGAAATGCATCCACAATCTGATGTACCACTGCACATATGGGGACACTTCCATTAAAGTCCAAAGATGCACTTCAGGCTTTAATTACACAAACATATACCGAATGACAGACTGTAAACATACTGTGGCACTTAATTTACCAAATACTGCAATGTACATATGAACTGCAGCCAGTCAGCTCAAAGTAAATGTCAAAGAACATCTTGACAAGACAGATAAACATTCACTACATTCTACACTTATAAACTTGGGCTCCAGTATGCGAGTGTACAACATTCAAGCACATTCTTAGGCTAAGAAAACCTCTTCCCACTAGCTTCACACTTGCACTTATGCAACCTTTTCCAAAGGGTTTCTTTCCCCAAATAATGCCAGTCACTACTATCCAACTGCCAATAACTTCCCTCAGCAAAAATAAAAATACTGGAACAAACATATGCAAGACCAAATACTCACATTCAAATGTTAGGACTTAAACATAGTACCATAACTATTCACTAACAAACCTATTCAGCATTGAGAAAGGTATCCTAATAGATGCAATTTTTTCAGTTTAAAATCTGCATTTAAAAACATGGCTCATTCAGTAGTGCTACTGGAAAAAAAAGCCTTCTAGGAATTTTCCAGCAATGCTGTGCAATCACCCCTGCAACAGATTCTTCAGTTATGAACAATTCTAATTCTGGGTTTAAATCTTTGTCCAAGAAGTTCACAGAAAGTGATGGTAAGCACCAACCCCTGAAGAACATGACTTTGAATCCGTCTTATAAAAAACAATTATATTTATATAAAAAAAAAAAGACTTCTCCCTCTGGAACTGTCTTGCCAGCAGTTACACGATAATGTAGAAGCCGTATAAAAATTTGGTTAGTCTCAAAACAAATCAATACTGTAGAATTCTGAGATGGCTAAAAAGCAAGTTGAGTAGAACGCCAAGTGTGAAAAAATGAGAACCATGCAAAAACCCAAATAAAAGTTAATTTGTGTAAATTTCAGTTGCACTGCCTGGATATCAGCAAAGATGAAATCTAGAGAAAGCAAGAAAATAAGAGTAGAACAGAAAACTGTTAAAAGTGCCTTACATCTGTTCAGTAAAAAAGTTTAGCTTTGTTACAGGCTATAGCTGCAAGTAATTCTGAGGAAAATATAAATCAAATCTTTTCAAAGGGGTTTAAAAGAAAACACCAGAGGAGTGTGTCAAGTGAAAAAGTAGCAATTCAGATGGCACAAAAAAAACTGCAGAATCAGATGCTGAAATGGAGCTTCTCAAAACAGTCACTTTCAAAAAATACTTGAGCTAAGAAACAGCACGGACAGAAAACTGGAATGAATAGACTGCATTAATTTTGGGAAAAAGCAAAGCAACTGGACTAGTACTTCACAGCAAGCCTTGCTTATTGAAGGGCACAATGTGGGCAGGCTCCATTTCTGGCCATGAAAAAAACGCCAAAATCTGCATTATGCAAATGCAGTCGCACCAACAGGAAGAGCTGCTCCTAGCAATATTATGGTAGAAAAAAATTAAAAATTTGAGATACTAGTGTTTTTGAAAACAGATTATTCGCTGTACACCAGGCAGAATAGAAGCAAATTTATTTCATTAATTAGAGCAGTAGTGTCCAACCCGCGGGCCGCATGCGGCCCTCAGAGCTCTTCCATGCGGCCCGCGACCCTTAAGTTTATTTTTCCCCGTTGTTTTTTTATGCCAGCGTCTTTATGCTGGTGTGCACATGCGCCAAAACACCGTCCTGCCGTTTTTTTCCGTTGGTAGATTCATTTGCGGTACACAGCTGAGGGAAGAGGATTGAGGTCGCGGCAAAGAAAGAATTGAGAGCGAGGGGGATTTATTACTGACTACACTACACATCTCCTGCAGTAACAGGTAAGTCGTTAGAATTGAATTTTCTTACACTGAGTTGCAATGCTATGTACTAGCTCTGATGTGAGACCTGATTTTAGCACAAGTACAATATTGTCATTCCGCATTTTATGCCCTTGTCATTTAAACATTTGTTTGCTGCTTTTTGTACATCTTATTTTGTTTATTTTTAAAGGTTCTGTAATGAGATTGCTTGCAGTTTTTAAAGTAATGCTCACATTACCGACAACATTGCAATCAAAATTTTTATCCTGAGAAGGGGTTGTTGCTTATTAAAATGAGTTTGGGAAATTAGATGTGAATGAATTACTGAGTAGAGGTTTGCATTGACAGTTATCTGTACTTGGGACTGCTTAGAAATGTTTGAATGGCACGGCTCGTTCTTTACATTTTGGGATAGGTCATTTAGTGCAGAAGGATTGACAGTAGGAAGATAATGTTTGAAAAGGGAGTTATCTAGCAGTTCCAGATATGTTTTTAAAGTGTATTTGTATCACTTTTAATTGATTTTTCTTAAGTTAATTTTGTACATGAATGGATTATCTTAGCGAATGTGTTTATTTTCCATGAATACAGTTTGCAATGTTCTAAACCAGATGGATTGCAATTGTCAAGAGAATATTTCTCTATCTGCTCGCTGATTTTAAACTTTCATGTTTTCCGCTGTCTTTACCCTTTCCACCCAAAGTGCCCAAGTATGGACAATTATGATGAATACACTGAATGAAATGAAATGTAAACTTTGTGCAGACTGCGGCAGTGGCCAAAAGTGTACTTTAATATTTCAGTCTTTTATGCCATATGATTTTAATTAAAATAAAATTTCAGATCTGATGCTTGAAAGTGTTAGAATGATTATTGTTATTCTTTGATGTAAACATCTTATTTAGTCAGCGGGATTAAAGCCTTTGGTAATGATCATGTCAAGCAAACTCAGTGCATTCAATGTTTCAGTTTTGTACTTTTGGGTCCTTTTTGTTTGGCTCTTTGAGTGCTTATACATGCAGCAGATTTGGTGCAAAGTTCCAAAATATAAATAACGGTTTGAACATTGAAATATTGTAGTTAGTAAAGTTTGTCACATTAAATAAACTGCATAAAAGTTGACATGTAAGGGAGTTTCTCTGTTAAAATGATTTACTGCACACCCCCCACCCCCATCATCATATAATGTTATGTGAAGGTAGATACTGAAAATACTGCAAATTTCAACTTCTTGATTTTTTTTTTTTGTCATTAAAGTATACCTGGACTGTTAAAATGTCAATGTGTTGTTTTGGTAGATAATTATTTTCATAAATCTCAGGAAACTTCTAGTATAGCTTGTTTTTTTTAATGGAAAAGGGATGCCTCTGCATTTTAATAGACATTATATATTTTAGTATTTCAGTGGTCATACTTTTTCCAACTTACAGCTCTGCTCTTGCAAAGCAGTGACTATGTCTCATGATTGAACCCCAGAGCCTCTAGCCATGAGACTGGTTGCAGTTGTTGATTGTTAATTGGTTACACTGATTAGGAAAGTTTTGATTGTTGGCTGGTCAATGTGGTTCAGCTGCTATATTTTTTGCCTTGTTTACTACAGCAGCTCCAGGTCAGTGCATCTGGATCATGGAGGGTGAAGTAACATTGTCGGGGTGTACTAACATGTCTTAGAAGAGAAGATATTTTTTCAGGTGATTGTCTTCATGTGAGAGTTATGATCAGCACAGCATGCAGGAAGCTGCAGAACTCCCTTGGTACAATTAATACATGTGTTTTTACTCTTGTTATTGGGTGGGTAGGTGTAGCTTGGAGAGAAACTCTTTACTGTTTGTATGTGCAGCTTGGGGAGAAGCACTTTACATAAATTAGTGCTAATCAGAAAAAAATATGCAGTTAGAATAAACAGCATAACTTTTGCTGGAATGTTTCCATCACAACCATGAGTCACCCGATTAAACCACAATACCCAGACAGGCTGTAAAAGCAATTGCTAAGGTACTATCACTTACAAATAACATACTGAGACCAAAATGGTTGAATTGTGTCCCTGTGAAAGGTGGGTCTGCAGTGGGGCCACTGCAAAGCCCTAAACTCATGAGAGCAACACAAAAGAGCTAGTATACTTTTGCAAACATACAAGAGGTGGAAATGCACACCATAAAAGCACCAAACATACAGCATATATATGTGGGCTCTGCAGTGCGGATACTTTCTAAAAGTTGCCATTTACAGATGGTACCAATGCAGGAAGAGGAGTTAAAAGTCTGTCTTGGTCATCTTTCATTTAAGATCCCACCTCCCTTATGCGGATTGCTCCTTGGTGAAAGGGAATAGTTCAAGTAATTACATTTCCCATTACTCAATGGTGTTGCAAACTTGAAGTTATAATAGGAAAGGGACATGGATTTGTGTGTGTGTGTGTTTAAACATGAGATTTGGGGAGAGTGCTTCTCTGGGGGGCTATTAAGTTGAAGATGGGGCTAATTTTTTTTCTGATCCTAGCCACTGACTGAAAGAAGGTTGTATAAATTCTACCGTGAAATTGTCATAAGTGTCATAAAGCCTGCCTGTGCACTGACCGAGGGTCATAGGATTGGTAAGAAGTACTAGTATAGTTAGAAATATGCAAATAGTTTTAGTGATTTTTGGGTGATGTAGACAACTAGTTAAATTTTGAATTAGGATTAAATAGTGTCCCTAGAATTCAGAAAGACCCTCTTGTTGTGAGGCAACAATGCTATATGTTTTGTCACTGTGCCACCGAGCTGGCTTGTAAATGAGGGAGCACGATCTATCATGCTTCTTAACAGGCCTATGAGATGTGTGGAATACCTGTCCGTGCAGACACCAAGGTATATGTAGCTTCTTAAATACAAGCTAGATAGATGATGGACCTTTTGATGACCAACTTGGGGACACAGCGGGGTTATCTCAGGCATCTGCCACAAGGATACTGCACCAGTTCCTTGATGCCATGCTGCAGCATGTTGGGGGGGTGCGGTTATGCTGTTTCCACATGCTACAGAGGAGAAAGCCACCAGCATGAGGGCTTTCTGTGAGACTGCTCATTTCTTTCCTTATTTGGTCGCTCCAGCTTTCATTATTAGCTTTCAGCAGCTTGAGTCTGGCTGGATGTGTGTGACCTTTTTTTTTTTTTTGGCTCTTCAGCTTGTGTGAGAGACCTTTTTTTTTTTGGTCCTCACTTGAAGTCTGGCCCCCAGGCCATTTCTGTTGACTCAATGCGGCCCTTACAACTGAAAAGGTTGGACGCCCCTGAATTAGAGGATGTAGAGAGGGGCATTCAGCTTTCTTTACATTTCTTCCCCCTGAAAAATCAAAAACATTACTGGATGCAGAACAGGTTAAAGAATAAATAAAAAGTTTACCCACCAAAGTGCAAGTCAGCATCCCAAAAGGGACTCTGCTTTGCACTCTTAACAGTAAATCCCACTGAAAGCAATTGCTTATTGAAACTTCTTCCACTGTCCCAAACTAAAACTCGGCAAGAGAACACCCAGGATCCGACTAGAAATATCATGAGTACCCTAGAGTTGAAACAGACTACAGCTGGATGGTCAAGATAATGAGCAAGTCCAACAATAATGGAAAATTACAGTTCTATGTCTTAAAGTGTCATCACATTAGATGACATTTAAACATGAGAATTGTGTTTTTGCTAGTAGCAGCTAAAAAATACTGGAAGCTGTTGACCATGTTAAACTGGTAGGAGGACTCAGGCACAACTCCTATTTACCTCTGAACATTTAGGAGAAAGGCTTTGAAAATCTTTGCAATAGGTGTGTAAAGCTTCTTGAAGCAAATTACACATGACTGTAAATTAGATCTGTAGAGTACGCACAGGTTTCAAAAATGTCATGCGGGGGAGTAATTTCAGTGAATGCTGTTTATTCTAGTGATATTAAATTAAGTACTTTTTTCTTGATTGCAATGCATCTGTGGTTTACACTGCAAGATTAAGCCTAGATCTGAATATAGTGTGATACTGTACGGCTGGGGAGGGAAAAAGTATTGATCATATTACACATATATTAAACACACTATTTCCCATTTTTATCCAGGTGTAATTATGCTCTTAGCTTGCACTGCAGATAAATGAAACATTTTACCGGCTAAAGACAAAAGCATGAAAAATGGAAGTTTGAGCATCTGAAGAGAGCTGCTTCTTGCATCTGTAATGCTATTATCTTTGTTTTTCATTTAGCAGATGTCTGCAGTTGGGAACAGCATCTACATATACAGGCTGTTTACGAAATGACTGAACAATGGCCCCTGTGGAATTTGTACAGCAAATATTATTAATACAGTAAACTCTCCATTAACCGGAACTGAAGCAACCAGCAAAAATAAATAAAAATCAAAGAAATACTGTACAATTTTCATGTGTTGCACTTTGCACCCCACCCCCACCCTCAGAAACATACCTTAGGTTTTGAGAGTTTTAAAAAGGAAGATGGGAATGAATTCCCTCTCTCCCCAACCTGAGAACAAGTCAAACCAAACAAATAGTATAGGGTACAGTATTAGGCCTATTTTTAATAGCAAATCTCAAGCAAGCTACCAGTCACCATGGCTGCTAGTTAACTGAGTTTACTGTACTATTTAAAGGGGAAATGGCAAGCAGTTCAATGAAACTAAATGACGCCTGACCTTAAGAGAAATGAATACTTTTGCAACCAGCTGCATTACCAGCTTTAGTACTTCAACATTAAACAATTTTTCTCTGGTACTACACAAGATGCCTGCCGAGTGAGATTGTGGTAAACCGCTATATCATAGGTTATCATGGCTAGTCTGCATAAAGGCCAAGATCTGGTTCCCTCTTAGTTCTGTACATCACTGATGTTCTCAGTAAACACTTACTGAGCTCCCAAAGACCACAGATAACAGAGCTGAAAGCATCTAACTACCAACAGCTATTTTGTGTGCATGTATTTTGCTCCATCTATTCCAGTTCAAAGATCCTGCACTTCTATGCCCAAAACACACTGCTCTCAAAGTAAAGTCTGAGGCATCTGTTGTAGCGAACTGTGCTGGAGATGAGGTGAAAAAAGGAGACCTGAATTCAGAAAAAATGGTGTCTCTACCAAAAGAACTCCCTACTTACAAACCCGAAAATTGGAATCTGAAATGGCAGAGGGATATGGACGGTGGGACCATTCAGTTATACACAAATGATTCTGTCTCATGTGGAATCTTGCAAGTAAGTTTAAGAATCACAGAAGCCAGGAGACCTAGCATCATTAGAAATGTTCTTGCTGAAACAGTCGTCTAAGTGGAAAAGCTCAAAAACAGATATTGATACAAATTATTTCACCTGTGGAAGAAACTCTGAACTTGGATGTCCAACAGACACCCCAAGAAAAAGAATCCAATGGAAATGAGTCAGACTAAGTTCTCCTGGAAACCCAGTCTGTGTTGGAGATCCTCTATCTAGGGTGAGGAATTCCTGACACTGAAAAAGACTATATAAATTTAAGAAAGTTGTCTATGTATGGAAAAGTGTGAATACATCACAGTCTGCAGTAAACGACCAAAGTAGCTAGAGACTTGAATACCCATGGAGCAGAAGACAGACCAAAGGGTAATGCAGAGACCTGGTAATGTGATCCTGACACAGAAAACAAATGAATGAAAATCTTTATCTACACAAATGTAATTAAATGCACGTTTTAAATCTAAGGTTACTAGAAAACTCAGAGGGAATATGGGGTAACGCAATGTGAGGTGGCAACACTTAGAACTTAGTCACTATCAAAAACAGGTTCAAAAAGGAAAGATCTATAACTGGTCACCAGTTTTTTTTTTTTTGTTTGTTTTGTTTGTTTTTTTTACACCAGAAACACCCTTCAATTAAACTCCTCTCCTACTTGAGGAGGAAGGACAGCTTCTATCACATTCAGGGAGAGTATAAATAACAGGAGGGAAAAGAAGCGTTTGGGCTGGAGGATAATGGGGAATTCCTCAGAAAGGAGAAAAGAATCTCACTGCCATCAGTAATCTCAATTACTTTCAGAACCTATTTGGAACCAAGTTGCCAATAGAAAATGGAGGTTAAGACTTTCTGTAAAGATAAGGGAATGCCAGGCGGTCCTTTATACAGTCAGTTATTAAACTGAGTTTGTGGGGAATCTCCTTGCCATTGCCTTCTAAATGTTTACCAGCAGCTTAGTAGGTCTATATTTTGCTTTAAGAAAGCTACACAGACAGAATTAAATCCCTTAGTTAACTTAAAGAAGAAAGGGGGTGGGGGGTAAATATCTGAAAGATCCCTTGAATCAGATAACCTCTCTAACCGCACCTTAAGTTCAGCTTACATAACTTTACTTTTTTGGACCATGTGCTGCAGATCTCATTGAAGTACATTTGTGTAAAAATCTTACTATAAAACAGATGTTCTTTCCGGCCAGCATATCAAAGCCTTTATTACTTAATGAGCATTGCATGCAAAACATATGTCCCCTGTGCAAGTGTAGGGTGTAAAGGTGACACACTCATCCAACTCAGAATAGGTGCTCCTCCAGGAGGAGTAGGACCCCCATTGGAAAGGACATGTCCATCCAGAAAAAAGGAATGAAGGAAGAGGAGAGGACCCTCTCTGCCAGTAATAAACATACCACCAACACAAAAGGAAGAGAAAAGCAGGCAGACGGGATAGTGAATACTGTAACAGTGAAAAGGACATCCACTGTTACAGCAAGATGTTACACAACTGTACTATGTCCTTCCATATCACTGTTGTAGTATTCATCACCTATGGGGGTGTACAAAAGCTGCAGTTGAAGGCAGGGAGGAAGTGGCAAGGAAAAGCCCTTCAGAAACTCATGCAGGATAGCCTTAGAAAAATCTGTTCTGGAAATTACATCCAATGTGTAATGTTTTGCAAAAGTGTGAATTGAAGACCAAGCAGCAGCTTCAAGGGTGGAGTTTGGGTCCTAACTTTTGAAGAAAGCCTCCAAAGAGGCCACAGTTCTACTACAATGAACTACCATGGAAGCAGGCAATTGTTTACCATGAAAACAACAAAAAGAAATGGCCTTGGAAATCCAGGAGGAGATGGTTTTCTTACAAACTGCCAAACCCAAAAAGCCGATGAGAGCTACTTCAGAGCTATCTATGCAAATCCAAAGTATGCAGACTGCAGTGCAAGGATAAAAGGAAGCTGGACAGATTAAGGAACAGCTCATTAACCACTCTGGGCATTAAACAAGGTGTCATACGGAGAGACACCCTGTCTCTGAAAAACAAAAAAAAAACAAAACGGGGAACTGCCATGAAGTCCTGTAGCTCAGATAACCTTCTGGCAGAGAATAAAGCAACCAATAAAAACAGTCTTCCAGGTGCAATGTTGCAAAGCAGCAGTAGTGACGAGCTCAAAAGGAGTCAGAATCAGCTTTCATGGACAAAATTAAGATCCCAAGTAGGAGGAATGGGCTTTGAGGGTCAAATATGAAGGGCATCTTTAATAAACTGCTCAACCTCAAACCCAGAGGAAAAAGGAGTAAGGGGCAGATAGGCAGAAATATCTAAGTGGACTTTCACTGAAGAATATGCCAAGCCAGCATGTATTAGTACATACAGCAATTAAAAAAAAGTACAGTTTTGTACCTACCATAAATGTAGATGTTCGAGGATTCCATTGCTGCAGTCCTTACTATTAGGGTATAGTCCGCGTCCAGTCGGCCCGAATACCAGAGCGTCAGGGTACTAATGCGCATGACCCATATCCTCAGTCTTTTCTTGCCCCAGATGTCAGAAGACCCTAAAAAGACAAGTCCCAAAATACCTGCACCAAAAACATGTACAATATATACAAGAATATATACAAAAATATAAGCATGTAAACTCACCTACACAACTACCCCTAAACACAGAGGGGAAGGAGGGAAATTGGACTGCAGCAATGGAATCCTCGAACATCTACATTTATGGTAGGTACAAAACTGTACTATGTTCTTTTTCCATTGCTGCAGTCCTTACTATTGGGTAGAATCCCAAAGCAGAGGTAAGGAGGCTGGCAAATCATAAAGTAGGAGCTGACAACATGCCTTGCAAAACAGCTGTGGCAAAACCAGCCCTAGACTTAGAGTAGATAGGAAGGTGATAATGCTTAGAGAAAGTATGCACTGAACTCCAAGTAGCTGCTTCCAAAATATCCTTAGTTGCCACCCCTTAGAAATGCTGTTGAAGTGGCAGTAGCCCTAGTGGAATGAGGCCTAATCCCAGCTGGAATCTCCTTGCCATGATGGGAATAACAAAATGCAATGCAAAAGCCAATCCACCTAGAAATAGTTTGTTTTGACACAGGCTTGCCCTGTGAACTCAAAGCAAAAGAAACAAACAACTGCTGAGACTGCCTAAAATCCTTAGTCCTGCTTAAATAATAACGCAATTGCCTGTGTACATCTAAAGTGTGCAAAATCTTTTCCCCTTTATTTTGAGGGTCTGCATTAAACGTAGGCAAATGAATAGTTTGGTTTAAAGCCACACTAGAAACCACCTTAGGCATAAAGGAAGGATTAGTACGTAATGATACCCTATCCTTATGGAAAATCAAAAGGGCTCTACTGCCATAAGGGCCTGCAACTCAGACACCCTTCTTGCAGAAGTAATAGCCAACAGAAAAGCAGTCTTCCATGACAAGTATTTCAATTCAGCAGTAGCTGCAGGCTCAAAAGGTTGTAGAGTAAGTTTTTCCAACACAAAATTGAGATCCCAAGCAGGAGTAGGAGCTCTACGTGGGGTCTTATATTCTTTGCCCTCTAAGAAACTGCTTGAACAAAGGATGTGAAAACAAAGGTGGGTCACAATCATAGTGAGCTGAAATTGCTGCAGCATGAATCTTAATGGAAGAGAAGGACAAACCTTTGTCCAATAACTCAGTAAGATATTGAAGAGCCACACTCAAATTAGGCTCAGAAATCTCCAAATTCTTTGCTGTACTCCAAAATAAAAATCTCTTCCATTTTTCATGCACACTCTCCTTGTACTAGGTCTTCTAGCTTCCATAATCACATTTAAAACTTGTTGAGGAAGTTGAGACCTGCTGTGTTTCAACACAGAATATGCCAGGCTGTTAGATGAAGAGAGTGAAGCTTGACATTGAGCAGATGACCGTCCTTCTGAGATAACAGATGAGGAATCAGAGGTAAAGGCCATGGAGGCTTCTTTACCAGACTCGTAGTAGTGGGTACCAGTGTTGCCGAGGCCAATCTGGAGCTATCAAAATCATCCTTGGCCTGTCTTGTCTGACCTTTAATAGTACCTTTGGAAGAAGAGGCAGAGGTGGAAAGGCATACACATGAAGGTTTTTCCAACTGAAAGACAGAGCATCCACTTTCCAAGCTGTGCGATGAAACCCCTTTGTGCAATATTTTGGCAGCTGGTGGTTTAGTGGAGAAGCGAACAGATCTATGTCTGGAGTTCCCCATGACACTGTCAATTTCTGAAATACATGAAGATCCAGTTTCCACCGTGGGGATCCATGATTTGTCTGCTTAACACATCTGCTAAGGAGTTCTGTGCTCCTGGCAGAAACCTTGCCTGAAGAGTTAGTTGCAAGCTTAGCAGTCTCCCATAAAATCATTGCTTGCCTGCATAGAGGATAAGAATGTGTTCCCCTTGCTTGTTGATGTACCACATGACAGTTGTGTTGTCTGTTAGAATCAACACCTGCCCTGGAAGAAGTAACTCCTTGAAAGCCATTAATGCAAACTGGACTGCTAACATCTCCTTCATGTTGATATGTAGATGCTGTAGTCTGGCAGGCCACTTGTCTTGTATCCACTTTCCATTTAGATGAGCTCCCCAAGCAATGTCCGAGGCATCTGTCGTTAAAATCTGACTTGCCTCTGGCCGGGTCACAGAGAGTCCCTTGTTTAGGTGACATTCCTGAGCCCACCACAAGAATTCTTTTTGAAGGCAAGGTATTATTTGAATGACAGTGTCCAAATCCTGGCAGTGCTGTGTCCATACATTTTTGAGATACCATTGTAGCTTCCTCATATGCAGTTTGGCATTGGGAAGCACCAGAATACAAGATGCCATGAACCCTAATGCTTGAAGGACTGTCCTTGCAGTCAGCACGGACAGATGAGACAGTTGATGGAAGAAAAGTGACAGACTCTTGTTTGTCCGGGGTTAAAAAGGCCATCTGGGCTGCTGTATTCAGTCTCACACCCAGAAAGCACATGTCTTGAGAGGGTACTAGACTGGACTTTATTTCGTTCACAGAATACCCTAGGCATCTTAGCACTGCTATAACATATTCCAGATGCTGTAGAAGGTCTTCCTTTTCTTGAGCCAGAATCAGGCAGTCGTCCAAGTAAGGATAGATTTGAATTCCTTGAAGCCTGAAGTAAGCTATCACTGGAGCCAGAACCTTTGTGAATACTCTGAGTAGATAAGCCAAAGGCAATGCAGAGAACTGATAATGAGAATTTCCAGCTCGAAACCGCAGATACTTCCTGCAACTTAGCCTTATAGGCACATGAAGGTAAGCTTCCTTGAGATCTAAAGTTACCATCCAGTGATCTTTGCCCAGCAGAGGTAAAAGCTGTTGTAACGTCAACATCTTGAACTTGGGAATGTCCAGAAAAGTGTTGGAGAGATAAATCCAAAATTGGTCTCCACGTGTTCCCCTTCTTTGGTACTAGGAACAGGCGAGAATAAAATCCTAGGCCCCTTTCTGATACAGGGACTGGCTGAATGGCCCCCATCTGGAGTAACTGAGAAACTTGCTTGTGAGCCTCCTTTCTTTGTGGAGGAGGAACGTCTGGCATGCCTTTGAAAGGGGGCATTATATGGAAATAAAATCTGTAACCGTGGTGAATGATATCCAACACCCATTTGTCTTGAGTAAT
The DNA here is from genome assembly GCF_019279795.1 of Protopterus annectens. Classification (NCBI taxonomy): domain Eukaryota; kingdom Metazoa; phylum Chordata; order Ceratodontiformes; family Protopteridae; genus Protopterus; species Protopterus annectens. Next base: position 1,803,853,568 of record NC_056728.1, read on the forward strand.
TAAATCCCAATTTTCTTTGAAAAGAGACAGTCTTCCTCCCAAAGGAGCTGCCAGACGAGAATCTACTGGCAGCTGAAAAGACAGGTCATTGGGTCTGTTTACGAAAGGACTGACCCCTGCCCTCACCAGAAGTCTGAGCAGGTGAACTCCTGTTCTAGGCCTAAAAGAACCTTGAGCCCTGCCCCTACCACGCCTAGACCTACCCCTAGACTGGGAATCATAAGCAGGATATGTCCACCCCTTAGCAGGCCAATTTCTACTAAACTGGCTGCACCTGCAAAAATCTTTAACAGTTTGCATAGACTTAGCTTTGTCCTCCATTTTCTTTAAAACTGCTTCCACAGGCGATCCAAACAACACATCAGACTGTAAAGGAGCATCCAAAATCCTTGTCTTAACATGCTCAGCTAAATTCTGATCCTTCAACCAGGCATGCCTGCGAAGAACAGAACTAGTAGCAGCCACCCTCGAGGAGGCCTGTACAGCATCAAAACCACATTGCAAAGAATGCTTACCCACTTGCTCAGACACATGAACCAAGTCCAGCAACTCTTTACACTCAATACCTTCCGCCAAAGCATCCACCTTAGCGTTGAATTGTCAGTTTCACATGCTAAAATATCAGAATTATCTCCTTTCACAATTAAAATCTCTCATGGCTAGAGTGGAAGAAGTATACACTTTCTTTCCCCACCTATCCAAGGCCCTAGCCTCTTTATCAGTGGGAACAGGATTTTTAACCACAGAAGCCTTAACACCTTTAGACCCTTGAGAAATAGTTTCTGGGTCCGCCCTAGGACTCTTAAACAAATACTTATGAGCTTCGGGCACCCTATAATACCTATCAGGCTTAACAGGAGCAGGAGGCAAAGAGTCAGGATTCAGGGAAGCCTCTGCAAAAACATCTTCCACCACATTCAACACAGGAGGAATAGCTAAGGGCCTATGCTGGGGTAAAAACAAGAATTCCCTAAGCCTTTTCCTGGAATCAGAGTAATCCTGGCCTTCCCATTTAAAGTGCTCCCTCATGGAATGCAGAGTCTCTGAAAATGAGAAATCCTCAGGAGGAGAAGCTGTAGGAGTGGAATCATCCACATCAGAATCAGAATAAGTAGGATACTCCTGCAAGTCTTCCGCAGAAGACTCTGAAGCCTCTGAACACTGTTCAAAACTATCAAACTCGGTTCCACCCTAGGCCTCTTATCACGGGGGGGCATAGAACCTCTAATCATAGTAATCAAATCTTCTGCCATTTTACGCATATGTTTCTTAGGTACAGAACCCGAAATGCTAGGAGAAGCCCCCACTGAAGCTGAACTAGGCCTACCTCTCAAAGAAGTTTTGGCAACAGAAGGAGAGGCTCTAACTACCTTGGGAAGAGAGGGAAGAACAGTTACCTGAGAAGCCCCCTCAGCCTGGCCTACCTCCTGAGAAGGCACATCCTGTAACAGTAAAGTTTCTGCCTGAGACTCCATGGAAACTCCTGGCAAAACCTCTGGCTCCCCTGAGCCTTCTAAAGAACCGACGTCCGGGACTGCCGGTTCATCAACCCTAGGCTTCACTGTTTTGTCCTTGCGCTTCTTGGAAGCGGGCGCCGGAGCATCCGACGGCATTTTATAATTGCAACGCTTCCCAAACACTAACCTGGCACAGTCTAACCTCCTCTTAATAGTGCGTTTGTTAAACCTAGCACAAGAGCGGCAACCAACAACGTCGTGCTCAGGCCCTAAACAAGGTATACACAAGGTATGGTAATCCCTATGAGGTATCTGTTTCCCACAAGAAATACAGTTATTCACTTTTTCTGACATCCGGTAAAATACTGAGGCAAGAAAAACCAAAATGCTCCCAACGGGTACTTAGCCAACTCTGTTTCGGTCTGAAACTCCGGTTTCGGAAATATTTCAGAACGCCAACCTGCACTCGCAAAACTGCTTCTGCATCGGACCATGCGGCAAAAAAGACTGAGGATATGACGTCGGTCATGCGCATTAGTACCCTGACGCCCTGACCGACGTCAGCCTTATACTCTGGTATTCGGGCCGACTGGACGCGGACTATACCCCTAATAGTAAGGACTGCAGCAATGGAAAACGAAGAACATCAAGAGTACACCCACTAAAGAGGTCCAAGGAATGTTGACAAAGAAAAATTTGGACATATGATTTTCTAGTATTAGGTTCCCTGACGACCTGCAGGACACTAAGCATGTTCACAGATAAATTGCGTCAGAAAGGAATCAAAACCCTATCACCAAAAGTATCAGTTGAAGAGTGGACAGATGATGGGAAGGAGTGTGCCTTCATCCTGTGTGAAGATCCATGCAGTGAGATAACCTGTGATCACTGCCCCTGGCTGGATGGAATAAGAGAGGGGGGGGTTACCAGTGCTGTCTGGGCCAAAAAGGAGTCAACAAGACTAAGTCTGTGAAGGATCCTTCAAAAAGGAGAAAAAAAGTATAGTTGTGTACACTTACCATAAATGTAGATGTTAGAGTGCATTCACTGTTGCAGTCACTACATTTGGGGGATATCTGCTTGCAGGTAGCCCTCAAGTCGGCCTGATTAACAAAGTCTTGGGTCCTGCGTCGGTTGCTGTCCCTTCCTCCATGACGTCAGGGGTATAAAACATGCAGCTGACGCCATTACATCAGTTTTTCTTGCCCTAGATGTCAGGTGCCAACCAAATGGGGAGCAAAAATATATATAAACTATCAATATATAGATGCACCTTAGAAACATAAAAGTTACCTTCAACTAAAAGCAAATACACCACAAAGGCTTTTGAGTATAGTGAAGGAAAGAAAAGGTATAGAATGGGGGATGCCGGGTGGGTAACCCGGACTGCAACAGTGAATACACTCTAACATCTACATTTACGGTAAGTGTACATAACTGTACTACGTTCTTAGTGTTTCACTGCTGCAGTCATTATATTTGGGTAGAATCCCAAAGCTACGGATGGGAGGATGGAACTAAACAGCATTAGGAGCAGCTATAAAGCCCTGCAGGACTGCAGTGGCAAAGCCTGCCCTGGATTTAGAGAAGAGAGGTAAATGATAATTCTTTGTGAACGTATGAACAGAACTCCAAGTAGCAGCTTCGAGAATGTCTTTGGTTGGGACCCCTCCGAGAAAAGCTGCTGAAGTAGAAGCAGCCCTGGTGGAATGGGATCTGATCCTCTTGGGCACAGGTTTACCATGGTACAAATAGCAGAAACGAATGCAGTGGCTTATCCATTTAGAAATAGTCTGCTTTGATATAGCCTTCCCCTCTGATCCAGCAGCAAATGCTACCAGTAGTTGCTCAGACTTTCTTGGAGATTTTGTCCTGTTTAAGTAGAATCTTATTGTTTGTGTACATCCAATGAATGCAGAATCCACTCCCCCCTGTTCTGCGGATTTGGGAAAAATGTTGGCAGGTGAATGGTCTGGTTAAAGGCCACACTGGATACCACCTTAGGCATAAAAGAAGGATTGGTCCTGAGGGCCACCCTGTCCGGGTAAAATATAATGAAAGTCTCCACTGCCATGAGAGCCTGTAGTTCTGAAACCCTTCTTGCTGAAGTGACTGCCAAAAGAAAAGCTTTCTTCCAAGATAGAAATTTTATATCCGCAGTAGCTGCTGGTTCAAAAGGAAGCAGGGTGAGTTTTAGCACAAAATTGAGGTCGCATGCAGGAGTAGGTGTTCTCCTGGGAGGCCTTAAATTATTGGTCCCTCTGACATACTGTTTAAGCAGTGGATGACAAGAGAGGAGGCTCTGTTGTAATGAGCAGAGATGGCAAAGGCATGGATTTTTATTGAAGAAAAAGATAGGCCCTTGTCAAGCATCTCAGTTAAGTACTGTAAAATCTGAGGAATATTGGGCTTTGCTGTGTCTATTCCTTGTGCTTGGTTCCAAACACAGAATCTCTTCCATTTATCAGCATAAGATTTTCTAGTACTAGGCCTTGTGGCTTCCAAAATGACATCCATCACAGGTTTACTGAGAGATGTGGTTTGAATATCTAGCTGATAAGCCATGCTGCAAGATTGAGAGTTTGGAGCAGAGTGTGCAGAATTAGATCGCTCTGCTGAGACAGTAGATGAGGTGTTTGAGGCAAGTACCACGGAGGAACGTGTGACATATTCCTTATAAGCGGGTACCAGTGCTGGCGAGGCCAGTGTGGAGCAATTAGGATCATTTTTGGTTTTTCCTGTCTGACTTTTAGTAAATCATTATAGAGTAGAGGCAGAGGGGGAAAGGCCTAAACTGACAGGTTTTTCCAGCTAAAGGATAGAGCATCCACTTTCCATGCTTTTTTGTGATGAGTTCTTGTGCAGAATTTGTCCAACAGATAGAAATGGGAGAGCCCAGACATAGATCTATTTGCCTCCCCAAAACTGTGTTAACATGCTGAACATTTGTGGATCCAGTTTCCATTCATGAGAGTCCATAAGATTTCTACTTACATCGGCTGCCAGAGTATTTTTGCTTTCCTGGCAGGAATTGTGCTTGAAGATGTATTTGTTAAGTCAAAGCTGTGTTCCACAAGGCCATGGCTAGTCTGCAAAGGGGGTAGGAATGTGTACCCCCTTGCTTATGTACCACATAACTGTGGTGTTGTCAGTCTATCAATAGTTGTCCTGGATGATGTAAGTCCTTGAAAGCTGTCAGAGCATTCTGAACAGCTAACATCTCTTTCTGGTTGATATGCAGATGCATTTGGTTTGGGCTCTATTTGCCCTGAATGCATCTCCCTGCCAGGTGCCCCCCCCAAGCATAGTCTGATGAGTCTGTAAATAGGGTTTGGGTAGCAGGGGGTAGTGTGAATGACAGCCCCTTGTTTTGGTGACATGTTTCTGCCCACCAAAGAAACTCCTGTTGTAGGCAGGGAATGAGAAAAATCATGGTTTCCAGACTGACAATGTTGACTCCATAAACTTTTTAGGTACCACTGAAGTTTCCTCATATGCAGTCTCACATATGGAATTGGTGCAATGCAGGATGCCACGAACTCCAAAGCCTGCAGAATTTGTCTTGCAGATAACTGGGTTTTTGTTGCCATTTGTTTGAAGTAGATTGTCAACTGCCTCTGTCTGGCGTCAGGTAAGTAATCTGGGCAGTTGTATTCAAGCTTGCACCCGGGAATATAATTATTTGAGATGGTACCAGTTGTGATTTCTTTTCGTTTATGGTGTACCCTAGGCATGCTGGAAGCCTTTTTACAAATGCCAGATGTTAAAGAAGAGTGCCCTTGTCCTCTGCTTGAATGAAACAATCGTCCAGATGAGGATAAATTTGGATGTTTGTCTGCAGAATGCAATTACTGGTGCCAGGCACTTTGTAAAGACCATAGGCGTAGTAGGTAAGCCAAAGGGCAGTGCAGAGAATTGGCAATGCAAAAAACCTGATTTGAAGCACAGGTATCTTCTGCATGATTCCCTTATTGTGATATGCAGGTATGCCTCTTAAGACTAGTTACTAACCAAGCATTCTTGCCTAGCATAGGCAGTACCTGTTGTAAAGTCAGCATTTTGACTTTTGTAATGTCCAGGTACGTGTTCAGAATCGATAAATCCAGTATTGGACACCATGAATTGTCTTTTCTGGGTACCAGGAAAAGTCGTGAATAAAATCCTTGTCCTTTTCTGGTACCAGTTAAATAGCCCTCATATCCATGAGGGACATGACTTGTTTCTGGGCCTCTGCCCCTGGTTCTGCGGCAGATCCGGCCATCCATTTGGAATTGGCAAAGTATGGAAATGAAATTTGTACCCCTGGGATACTATGTTTAATACCCACTTGTCCTGGGTAATGAACTGCCAATTTTGAGCATGAAGTGCTAGTTTTCTCCCCAAAGGGGCTGGCAAAAGATAAGTGCTTGGAGATGGCAGAGGGAAGTCATTGACACTGCTAACTGTAGGGTTTTGCTTTGTTTCCTCCAGATTTGGAGGTGGAAGCACCCCATTGCTTTGACCTGCAAGAACCCTGTGATTGACATCTGGAGCCTTTTGAATGCCTGGGTTTGCCCTGAGTGGCTCTGTTGGACACAGGAAAGGACCAATTTTTAGTAGTCCAGTGCCTACTGAACATGGGTGGCTGCACTTGCAAGAAATCTTTTAGTTTGCATAGATTTAGCTTTGTCTTCCATTTTCTTTAAAACCTCTTCTGCCTTACTACCAGAGTATCATGCTGCAAAGGGGTATCCAACAACTTAGCTTTTAACATGATCAGGCATATTTTGCTCCTTGAGCCAGGCATGCCTTCTAATCACAGATCCAGTAACGGCGGCCCTACAAGAGTCCTCCAAAGAATCAGAACCACATTGCAAAGTATGCTTTCCAACCTATTCTGCTGAATGCAATAAATCCTGTAACTATTTTCCACACAATCAGAAATAAACATCATTTTCTGTTTCAGTAAGCCCATAACATGCTGTTGATATTTAAGCATATGAAACAGGCAGTTTAAAGCCCAGACTGCCAAGGTTGCAGATATATAAAACCTTCTTACCCCATCTATCCAGCACCCTGGAATCTCTATCAGAGGGGGGTAGGATTTTTGGCTGTAGAAGCCTCAACACCCTTGGGACCCTGAGCAAGTCTCAGGATCAGCAGCAGGATTTTTGAAAAAAAATTTGTGGGAGTCAGGAACCCTGTAATATCTGTCTGGCTTACTAGGAGCTGGAGGCAGGGAATCTGGAGCCATGCTTGATTTCGAAAACACCAACAATGTCTAATACAGGAGGTATTGCCAAAGGCCTATGCTGAGGAAGAAGGAAATCCCTAAGCCTCTTTTTTGATTCAGAGAAGTCCTGACTCTCCCAGTGAAAATGTTCCCTTAAAGTATTCAAAGTCTCTCCAAAAGAGAGATCCTCAGGAGGAGATGCAGATGGGATGGTTTCCTCTGCATCTGAATCCTCATAGGGTGGAGCAAAAAATTCCTTATCAGAAGAAATGGAAACCTGATCTAAAGATTCATAATCAGTGTCTTGCCTAGGTCTCTTAGCAGGGGGAGGGGGGGGGGCGCTGGGAGTTAGGAACCCCTGATCAAGGTAATTAAATCCTCAGCCATTTTGATCATCTGTTTTTTAGGCATAGGGGCCTGAACACATGGCTCATGCGTCGGTTTATTAGACATAGAAATTGTTTGACCTTGTTTTTGTTGCTGGCGTCTGTTTAATGTAAAAATGTTGAGGCCTGAAAACACCCTCAGAAGCTGGTGCCTGCTCAGCGGCTCCAGACCCATCCAAGGGAGACGCATTCGCAGGTTCAATACTTTGCGAATCTCATAGCATACCAGACTCCGAATGGGTCTTGGTAGAGGCCTGCGACTCAAAAGTAGCAGGCATCAGGGGCTGCGAAAGTGCCTCACTGAGTACCGGTGAACTGGCGACTGGCTTAGGAGAAGCTTCGGTTTTTCGACCGCGACGGATTCTTTCCTTTTGACATCATGTCCTTGTGAGATTCAGCAACGAGAAAAAACTGTTTGTTTTGCGTTTGCAACTTTTCGAAGGTAAAGGTTTTGCCTTGTGCCCGAATTGTGGCGAAGTACCATTTGTGAATATTTATTCATTGGACAATACGGTTTTTACCACTTGATGGACAGCATCTAGCCCCATTTATTGGGACTATCTGTCTAAATGTATGGTATATTCTGAAAATTTTTATTCCAGGATTACTGCTTGCACAGCCACCAACAGGACCGAAAGGTTTCTCAATTCAACAAGTATTTTTATGCTTCTTTTTAATAAACTGACTCGCAGGATTCTACTCGAATTTGTGTCTACAATTTTATTTTGGCTGTGGTGCAACAGTTTGATTTTTTAGTATTTGATTTTCTTTCTGTTGCTCTAGTAGTGAGCAATTCATTTTCTTTGCTTATCCATTTAGAAATGGTTTGCTTTGAAATAACTTTCCCCTCTGTCCCTGCAGCAAATGCTACCAGCAGTTGTTCAGATTTCCTTTGAAGTTTAGTCCTGTCAAAGTAGAATCTGAGTTGTCTGTGCACATCTAAGGAACGCAGTATCTGTTTCCCCTTTGTTCTGTGGACTGGGAAAGAAGGTTGGCAAATGAATGGACTGATTAAGAGCCACACTAGATAACACCTTGGGCATGAAGGATGGATTGGTTCTGAGGGACACCCTGTCCGCATAAAAGATGGTGAAGGGCTCCACTGCCATTAGGGCCTGTAATTCAGATACCTTCTAGCTGAAGTGACTGCTAAAAGGAAAGCTGTTTTCCAAGAAAGAATTTTAAGCCTGCAGTAGCAGCTGGCTCGAAAGGCAGTAGAGTGAGTTTCTCCAAAACAAAAGTTAAGGTCCCAGGCTGGGGCTCTCCTGGGTGGTCTCAAACTTTTGGCCCCTCTGAGGAACTGCATGAGTAGTGGATGAGAGAAGGGGTTGTGTTATGAGCTGAAATGGCTGAGGCTTGGATTTTAATGGAGGAAAAAGACAGGCCCTTGTGAAGCATCTCAGTTAAGTATTGTAAAATCTTAGGTAAATTGGGCGCTGCTGTGCTCATCCCCTGAGATTGGTTCCAGGAACAGAATCCTTTCCATTTTTCGGCATAGGATTTTCTAGTGCTAGGCCTCCTTGCCCCTAAAATATCATCCATCACAGCTTTACTGAGGGATGGTAAAGGAGAGATTATGTAATTAGCCAGGCTGTAAGGCTCAGTGTTAGAAGCTGAACATGCAGAATCTGGTTCTCCTGCTGAGACAACAGGGAAGGAGTCTGAGGCAGGTGCCATGAGGATAACCGTGACACTGCACAGAAGGGGGTACCAGTGTTGGCGTGGCCAGTCTGGAGCAATCAAAATTATCCTTGGTTAGTCCTGTTGGTTTTTTAGTAGTACTTTGGAAAGCAGAGGCAGAGGGAGAAGGCATAGACTGATAGGTTTTTCCAGCTGAAGGACAGAGCATCCACTTTCCAGGCTTGCTTGCGGGGAGTCCTTGTGCAAAATTTGTCCAATTGGTAGTTCTGGGGAGAGGCAAAGAGGTCTATATCTGGGCTCCCCCATTTGCTTGTCAACATGTTGAAAATCCTAGGTTCCAGTTTCCACTCGTGTGGGTCTATGAGGTCTCTGCTAAGCCCATCTGCCAGTGTATTTAACTTTCCTGGCAGGAAATGGGGTAATGGCGTCGGCTGCGCGTTTTATACCCCTGACAACCTGATGTCATGGAAGAAGGGACAGCAACCGACTGATGGTTACCTGCAAGCAGATAACCCCAAATGCAATGACTGCAACAGTGAAATACGAAGAACATCAGTCTGGAGTAAAAGCCTTGTCCCCTTTGCTCTGCTGGGGCAGGTTGAATAGCCTTGATACCAAGAAGAAAAAGTACTTGCTTTTGGGCCTCTGCCCACTGGTTTTGGGGGAGGTCTGGCCATCCGCTTGGGGTTGGCAGTTAGTGGAAGTCGAATCTGTATCCCTGGGATACAACGTACATGACCCATCTGTCCTGGATAATGCACTCTCAGCTTTTTGCGTGCAGGGCTAGTTTTCCTCCTAAGGGTGCAAGTACTTGGGCAAGGCTTGGAAGGGTGAAGAACAAGTCATTGTGAACTTTTTACATAGGATGGTGGTTTACTATGCTCCGATTTTGAAGTGGGAGAACTCCACTGTTTAGATCTGTGCATACCCCGAGACTGTAGTCTTGGTGGTCTGCAGCCCCTGGGTTTGGACTGAAGGTCTGGGAGGGACTGGGAAAGACCAGTTTTTAGAAGGCCAATGCCTACTGAATCTAGGTGGCTGTACCTGTAGGAAATCTAACAGTTTGCACAGACTTGGCTTTTTCCTTGAGGACTACTACTGCTTTAGTGCCAAACAGACATTCTTGGTTTAATGGAGCCTCTAGTAATTTTGTTTTGATATGGACTGGCAAGATTTGTTCCTTAAGACAAGCATGCCTTCTAAGAACAGACCCAGTGACAGCAGCCCTGCAAGATGCTTCTAAGGCATGTAAACATTGCAAATTATGTTTTCCAACTTGGTTTGCAGAACACATTAACTCTTGTAAATCTTTGTTTTGCACAATCAGGAATCAACATTATTTTTTGTTTAATTAGTTCCATAATATGTTGCTGATACTTTAACATGTAAAACTGACAATTTAAAGCCCTGATGGTAAGAGTAGCAGACATGTATACCTTCTTACCCATCTGTCCAAAGCCCTAAAATCCCTCTCCGAAGGGGTAGTGTTTTTGGCTGTAGTAACCTTAATGCCTTCAGGTCCCTGGGAAATGGTCTCTGGATCCGCAGTAGGATTCTTAAAAAGGAATTTGTGAGTGTCGGGAATTCTGTAGTACCTGTCAGGTTTCCTGAAAGCTGATGGGCAAAGTATCAGGGGTAAGACTGGATTCCATGAAAACATCTACAATTTCCAGATAACCAAAATGTAATGAATGCAACAGTGAAACACTAAGAACTTCAGGAGGGATAGCTAGAGGCTAGTTTAAAAATTCCCTGAGTCTCTTTGGACTGTGGGTAGTCCTGGCACTCCCAGCAGAAATGCTCTGAGGGTATGCAGGGTTTCACCGAAAGAAAAATCCTCTGGTGGGGAAGCAGAATCCTCATAGGTAGATAAAGTTATGTCCTGGTAATCAGAAGGGTCAGAGTCAGACTATCTGAAGAATCAGAAGGAAAATCAGCTTTTGGTCTTTTAGAGGAGGAAGGCTGTCTTCCCCTAATTAATCCCCTAATTAAGGTAATAAGGTTTTCAGCCATTCTAAGCATTTGCTTCTGTGGCATGGGGCCCTGAGAACGTGCTTTGGTCGTCTGTTTCCTAGGTGTAGTGTGAACTCTGGGCCTGAGAAATTCGGTATTTTTGGTTTGAAACAAAGCAGTCTGTTTAATATGAACATCGGAAGGCCTGAATACACCCTCAAAAGCCAGTGCCTGCACAGCAGCTCGGGACCCATTCAAAGTAGAGACATCCACAGGTTCCATAGTCAAACCATCTTGCGGCATACCGAACTCCGAATGGGTCTCAGTAGAGGCCTGCGAATCTGTAGAAGCAGGTATCAGGGGATACGAAAGCGCCTCATAGTACTGGCAGACTGGCGACTAGCTTAACAGAAGTGTCGCCGGCAGTTTTGGACCTATGCGGTCCGTCTTTATCCTTATGTTTTTTAGGAAGATTGGTAGATGGCTTATTGAAGCCATTTCGGAATACGAAGAACGACAGCGAAAGAATTTAGCAACAAAAATAACCAGACTATGAATAGTTCGGGCATTGAACAGGGCACAAAACTGACATGGAGGAACATCATGGTCTGGGCCTAAACAGGTGACACAGTAAGAATGAAAACCTCTGAGAGGTATTTGCTTTCCACAGACAAGACAATTTTTTCTGACATCAGGTAGGGCAAGAAAAAAGGATCCCCAACGGGGTACTCATCTTTTAAAATACTTTAAAGTCTGAAACTCGAAAAACGAAAATTTCAGGAGGCGGCCAACTGGCACCTGCGAATTGCTTCTGCTTCGGGCTCCGCTCGGCAAGAAAAGCTGATGTAATAGCATCGGCTGCATGTTTTATACCCCTGGCAACCTGATGTCATGGAAGAAGCGACAGCATCAGACGCAGAAATCCCAAGACTCTGGTATTCGGGCCGACTGACGGCTACCTGCAGGCAGATAACCCAAGTGTGAGGACTGCAACAGTGAAACACGAAGAACATCCCCAGAGCCCAGAGAAGTACACTTGTCTACCTACCATAAATGTAGATGTTAGAGTGTATTCACTGTTGCAGTTATTACTCTTGGGTTATCTTGCTGGCAGGCTACCCTCAGTCGGCTAGAATTCCAAAGTCTAGGTCCGACGTCAGTTGCTGTCGTTTTTTTCCCCTGACGTCAGTGCGCCAGGGGATATAAAAGATGCAGCCGACGCTATTTTCTTCAGTTTTTTCTTGCCACAGATGTCTGGTGCCCCCAAAGTGGAAGGCTGAAAAATATGCCAATACGTATGCATGCACAAAAACATTTCCTTGATCTATAAGCAAATACACCACATAGGTTGTATAGGATAGAGAAGTAGTACAGAAAAGTCCTAGCAAAGAAAAAGGGGGATGGTGGGTGGGTAACTTGGACTGCAACAGTGAATACACTCGAACATCTAGATTTATGGTAGGTACACAACTGTACTATGTTCATCGTGTTTCACTGTTGCAGTCATTACTCTTGCAGAACTGCAGTGGCAAAGCCTGCTCTGCACTTAGAGTAGAGAGGTAAGTGGTAGTGCGGTGTGAAGGTGTGCAGTGAACTCCAGGTTGCAGCCTCTAAGATATCTTTGGTTGGTACTCCTCTGAGGAAGGCTTCTGAAGTGGCTGCTGCTCTGGTGGAATGAGGCCTAATGCCCTTAGGCACTGATTTGCCATGTTGAGAATAGCAGAAACGGATGCAATGGCCTATCCATTCAGAAATTGTCTGTTTAGAGATAGCCTTTCCTTGTTATCCTATAGCATATGACACAAAGTTGCCCAGTCTTTCTAAAAGCTTTAGTTCTGTCCAAGTAGAAGCTTAACTGCCTGTGTATGTCCAAAGAATGCAGAATTGTCTCACCCTTGTTCTTTGGATTTGGATAAAAGGTAGGTAAATAAATGGTTTGGTTGAGGGCCACACTGGACACCACACCTTAGGCATAAATGTAGTGTTTGTCCTCAGAGAATGCCTGTCTGGATGAAAAATTATGAAAGGTTCCACAGCCATGAGTGCTTGTAACTCCGAGACTCGCCTTGCAGAGGTTATCACTAGGAGCCGATTTATTTTCCAGGATAAGAATTTTATATCTGCTGTTGATGCTGGCTCGAAAGGAGGCAGTGTGAGTTTTTCCAGAACATAACTGAGGTCCCAGACTGGAATTGGTGCTCTCCTTGGAGGCCTAATGTTTTTGGCCCCTCTGAGGTACTGCCTTATTGAAGGATAAGAAAAGATAGGTGGTTCCACATTGTAATGGGCTGAAATGGCAAAGGCATGAATCTTAATTGATGAGAAAAAGGCCTTTGTTCAGCATCTCAATTAGGTGTTGTAAAATTTGAGGGATATTTGGGTACACACGTGTCCATGCCTTATTCCTGGTTCCAAGCACAGAAACTCTTCCATTTCTCTGCATAAGATTTTCTGGTACTGGTTCTCCAAGATAACATCCAAAACAGCTTTTGAAAGAGGAGTGCTCTGAATGGCTACATTATCCGCCATGCTGCCAGATTTAAGGTCCAGAGTTGGCTGCGCAGGATCTGATTGTTTTGTTGGGTCAACAAGTGAGAAGTTTGAGGCAATATCCATCCTGGACCTTGAGACAAGCTCTTTAGGATTGGGTGCCAGTCTGGTGCAATCAGTATCATTTTTGGCTTCTCTTGTCTGACCTTTAGGAGTACCCTGGGTAGGAGAGGCAGTGGAGGAAAGGCATACACTGTTGGATTTTTCCAGCTGAAGGATAGGGCGTCCACTTTCCATGCTTGCTTGTGATAAATCATAGTGCAAAATCTCTGCAATTAGCAGTTGTGAGTGGAGGCAAATAGATCAATGTCTAGGCATCTCCATTTCCTTATCATTCTGAAGACTTGTGGATCCAGTTTCCATTTGTGGGGATCCATGAGGTTAATGCTTAGTTCATCTGCCAGAGTATTTGTTTTTCCTGGCAGGAATTGTGCTTGCAGGTGAACTTGAAAAGCCAATGCTGTGTCCCATAAGGTCATTGCTCATCTGCAGAGGGGGTAGGAATGTGTACCTCCCAGCTTGTTCATGTACCACATGACTGTAGTGTTGTCTGTCCATCAGAAACTGTCCTGGATGAAGCAGGTCCTTGAAAGCTGTCAGGGCATTTTGAACCTAGCATCTCTTTTTGATTGATGTGAAGATGCATTTGGTTTGCAGGCCATGTGCCCTGAATACATTTTCCTGCCATATGGGCTCCCCAGGCATAATTTGCTGCATCCGTTGTCAGTGTCTGTCTGGCTGTGGGTAGACTGAATGTCAGACCCTTGTTGTGGTGACAGGCGTCTGCCCACCATCGAAACTCCTGTTGCAGGTAGGGAACAAGTGCAATCACCGTCTCCAGGCTGTGGCAATGCAGAGTCTAAGCACTTTTTAGATACCATTGTAGTTTCCTCATATCCAGTCTGGCATATGGAATTAGTAGAATGCAGGATGCCATGAAACCCAAGGCCTGCAGGATTTTCCTTGCAGATAAGTGGGTTTTTGTTGGCAATTTTGTCTGGAGTGAGGTAAGTCATCTGGGCAGTTGTATGTAAGCTTGCACCCAAGATTATTATCTCTTGAGAGGGCACTAATTTTGATTTCTTTTTGTTTACCGAGTACCCTAGGCCAATCAGTAATCTTTTTGCAAACGCCAGATGCTTTAGAAGAATATCTTTGTTCTCTGCTTGAATTAGGCAGTCGTCCAAGTAGGGATATATTTGAATTCCTTTTTGTCTGCAAAACGCAATTACTGGTGCCAGGCATTTTGTGAAGACCCTGGGCGCAGTAGATAAGCCAAAGGGCAGTGCAGAGAATTGGTAATGCATTGAGCCAGCTATGAATCTGAGGTATCTCCTGCAAGATTGTCGGACTGTGACATGCAGGTATGCCTCTTTTAGGTCCAACGTTACGAGCCAAGCCTTCTTACCCAGCATGGGCAGTAGCTGCTGTAGAGTCAACATCTTGAATTTTGGAGCTTCCAGAAACGTATTTAGTATAGACAGGTCCAGTATTGGTCACCAGGTTTTGTCCTTTCTTGGTACTAGGAAAAGTCTGGAGTAAAATCCTTGTCCCTGCTCTTGTGGTACTTGCTGAATGGCCCTCATGTCCATGAGGGTTGTAATTTGTTTTTGTGCCTCTGCCCATTGATTGTGTGGCAGGTCTGCCATACCTTTTGACCTTGGTAGAGTGAAAATGGAACCTGTAGCCTTGGGACACTATGTTCAGGACCCATTTGTCTTGGGTAACCATTTGCCAATTTGATGAAAAAAGTGCTAGTTTTCCCCCTAAGGGGGCTGCCAAAAGAAAAGTGCTTGGATGTGGTAGAGGAAAGTCATTGGGACTGTTTCCTATAAGGCTGTGATTTGTCTTCTCCGCTTTTGGAGGTAGGAGCACCCCATTGTTTAGGCCTGTATGAGCCTTGGGGCTGAGATCTGCCTCTGGGATGCCTGTATCTGCCTCTTTGTGGCCTGTCTGACACTGGAAAGGACCAATTTTTAGAAGGCCAGTTCCTGCTAAACCTGGGTGGCTGTACCTGTAAGAAATCCTTGACTGTCTGCATGAATTTTGCTTTATCCTCCATTTTTTTCAACACCTCTTCTGCTTTAGTAGCAAATAAAGTATCATGCTGTAATGGTGCATCTAATAATTTTGCTTTAACATGATCAGGCAGATTCTGTTCCTTTAACCAAGCATGCCTTTTAATAACAGAACCTATAACAGCAGCCCTGTAAGAGGCCTCCAGTGAAATATAACCACATTGCAAAGTATGCTTTCCCACTTGTTCAGCTGCATGCAATAAATCCTGAAATTCCTTGTTTTCTTAACATTCAGTATTTGTCAACAATATCTGTTTAAGCAGTGACATTAAATATTGCTGATATTCAAGCATTTGAAACTGACAACTTAAAGCCCTTACAGCCAGGGTAGCAGAAGTGTAGACCCCCCACCCCCACCCCCCATCTGTCTAGAGCCCTAGAATCCCTATCAGAGGGGACAGGGGGTTTTTTCAGTGGAAGCTTTGACCTCTTTGGGACCCTGAGATGTAGTTTCTGGGTCAGCAGCGGGGTTTTTATATAGGAATTTATGAGAATCTGGGCCCTGTAGTATCTGTCTGGCTTAGCAGGTGCAGGGAGTAAAGAGTCAGGGGACAGGCCGGAATCTGAAAATACATCTACAATGTCTGGAACAGGTGGAATAGCAAGGGGTCTGTGCTGAGGAAGTAGGAGAAAGTCCCTGAGCCTTTTCTTAGATTGAGAATAATCTTGGCTCTCCCCGTGGAAATGCTCCCTCATGGTATGCAGGGTTTCCCCAAAAGAATAATCCTCAAGAGAAGAGGCTGAAGGAATGGATTTCTTCAGCATCAGAATGCTCATAGGGAAGCATGGAGTAATCCTGCTCAGAAGAGAAATCAGAGGAACTATAAACCTGGTCAGAAGAATCTTACTCTGTTCTCTTGCCTAGGCCTCTTATCAGGAGGGGGATGGGAGCCCCTGATCAAAGTAATTAGGTCTTCAGCCATTTTGAGCATCTGTTTTTTAGGCATGGTAGTCTGAGCAGGAGAATGCTGTACTTGTTTCTCTGTCTTTAGAGATGTTTTAATCTTTGAAGCTGAAGATGGCTTAAAATATAGTTGTGTAGGTCTGAAGACACCCTCAGAAGCTGATGCCTGCTCAGCAGCTACGGATCCATCTGAGAGAATGATTTCAGAGCATCCAATACTTTGAGTATCCAGAGGCCCAGTCAGCTCCACGTGGGAGTCGAAAGCGGCCTGTGGCTCTGAGGTAGCGGGTGCCAGGGGCTGCGAAAGTACCTCACTGAGAACAAGCGACTGGCCTAGCAGAGGCCTTGTCAGTTTTGGACCTCAGATGCCTATCCTTTTCCGTGTCCTTGCGTTTTTTGTAAACTCCAGTTGTCGGCTGGTCCGACGGCATTATATAATTAAATCTTCTGCCAAAGTAATGAAATGCAAAATCGAACAGACGCTTAATAGTGCGTTGGTTAAATCTAGCACAAAACCGACAGCTAGCAACGTTGTGATCAAGGCCTAGGCAAGGAATACAGTAAGAGTGAAAATCCTTATGAGGTATTTGCTTCCCACAAGAAATACAATTGTTAACTTTCTGACATCGGTCTGGAGCAAGAAAAAAGTTTCCCCAACGGGGTACTTAGCTTTAATGAAGACTTCGGATCTGAAATTCGGATTTGAATCTCTCAGGAGTCAGCCGACCGGCACTTGCGAACTGCTTTTGCCTCGGGCACCGCGCGGCAAGAAAGACTGAAGAAAATGGCGTCGGCTGCATCTTTTATACCCCTGGCACATTGACGTCAAGGAAGAGGCGACAGCAACCGACGCTGGACCTAGACTTTGGAATTCTGGCCGACTGAGGGTAGCCTGTCAGCAGGATAACCCAAGAGTAATGACTGCAACACTGAAACACTAACATCTGAAAGTGCTGATTGCCTGCTCTGAAGTGCTGGAATTTTCTGCATGATTTCATGGGGATGTGGAGATGGGCATCTTTTAGGTCTAGTGTCACTAGCCATGCATTTTGTGTGAGCATAGGCAGGAGCTGCTGCAAGGTTAGCATTCTGAATCTGGGGAGCACTAAGGAGGTGCTCAGTTTGGATAGATCCAGGATGGGGCGTCAAGCGTCCTCTTTTTTGGGAACAAGGAACAGTCCAGAAAAAAAACCTTTTCCCGTTTGATCCGGAGGGACAGGTTCTACTGCCCCTTGAAATATTGGTGTATTTACCCGTTTTAAATGTCTTTGCCCACTAGTTTGAGGGGGAAGTCTGGGTACCCTCTTGGAATTGGGAGTTCCCTGAAGGAGAATCTGTATTCCTGAGAAATTATTTTTAATACCCATTGGTCCTTGGTTAGAGTGACCCAATTATCCTTGAAGAGGGTGAGCCTTGCTCCCAGTTTTAGATGAGTGAAAGGAGGGCAGAGGAGGGAGGGAGAGTCATTGCGAGTGCTTACCATAGAAGCTTGGCTTAGAACTTCCTGCCTTACAGGCAGAAGTGGTCCATTGTTTGCTTCTTTGTGGGTCCTGGGAGGGATAGGGGCCTAGATGTCCTTGCCCCTGTGGGGCTTACTTTGACCCTGTCTGCAGGGAAGGCCCAGTGCTTAGATTGGAAGTTCCTGCTGAATCTGGGAGGTTGAACTTGAAAGAAATCTTTTACTGTTTGCATAGACTTTGCTTCGTCTTCAATCTTTTTAAGCATCAATTCTTTTTCCCCAAACAGACTCCTTATCTAGGGGTGCATCCATAAGTTTAGACTTGACAATCAGGGAGAGGTAGTTTCTTCAGCCATGCATGCCGTCTAACAATAGATCCGGTCACTCTTACCCTGCTAGAAGCTTCTAGGGCATCATCCACATTGTAATGAGTGCTTGCCCACTTGACAAGCAGAGTGTAGTAATTGAGCCAGCTCTTTTGAGTTGGCGCCATCAGGAGAGGTAGAAATCTTTTGTTTTAATTGTTCCAAAGTGTACTGTTGATATTTTAACATATGGCTCTGACAACTGAGTGCTCCGATAGCCAAGGTTGCAGAGGTATACACTTTCTTACCAATCTGTCCCGAGCTCTGGAGTCTGTCAGTAGGAAAAGGATTCTTGGTAGAACTAGTCTTAGCTCCTTTGGGTCCCTGTGTACTAACCACAGGTTCTGCAGCAGAGTACTTGTACAGGCATTTGTGAGAACCCGGTACTCAGCAGTACCTGTCCAGTTTAGCTAGAGCAGGAAGAAGGCAATCAGGGGCTAAACTGGATTCATGAAAACCTCATCCACCACTTCTAGAATAGGTGGGATGGCCAGGGGTTTGTGCCGGGGGCAGGTCCAGAATCTCCAAGTCGTTTCTTTGACTGTGGGTAGTCGTGACATTCCGATTGGAAATGTTCTCTGAGGGAGCGCAGGATTTCCCCTTAAGAGAGGTCCTCTGGAGAGGAAGCAGTGGGGATGGATTCCTCTGCATCTGAATCCTCAAACAGTTAAAGTCTGTTCCTCTTCAAAGGCAGAATAATTAGATTCCTTAGAATTTTGGTCCGTCAATTTCTGAAGTAAGCCTTTTCCTTTTTGTAGTGGGGGCTTGAGTACCTCGGAGAAGGGAGATGAGATCCTCTGCCATTTTAAGCTTTTGAGCTTGGAGTGGGGGCGCAGTAGCAAGTTGGTGGCTAGAAGCAGATTTCCTATGAGTGGCCTGGCTTCAAGGCCTGAGAGAATTCGTCAGTCTGAGAAACGGTAGTCAGAAGAGAAGACGTTTTTTGCCTAGAATCTGTAGTGCGAACGGCCTCCTCGGAGCCCAGTGCCTGTATCACGTCTCCGTACCCAACCGAGGCAGAGACAGCCGAAGAATCGGAAGACTAAGTGGATTTCTGCAGCATACCAGACTACGAAATGGTCTCAGAGAACTGCGTAGAAAGTGAGTCAGGCATCAGGGGCTGCGAAAGAGCCTCACTGAATTCTGGAGAACTGACTACTTACTTAGCGGTAGTGTCGTCACTAGGCTTAGCCTTGTGTGGCCTATCTTAACGTTTTTTTGAAATGTCGGCAGATTGTTGGCCGACAGATGCCATATCGGAATTCTAAGATGGAATACAAAAATTGTCTAAAAAAAAAAAAAGAGCTCTATGGCGAATGGTTCTCACATTAAAGAAGGCACAGAAAGTACAGTTTTGTACCTACCATAAATGTAGATGTCCGATAGGAATGCATCTGCAGTCCTAACAAATGGGTTGTCCTTTTGTCAGGCAGCCCTTCGGTCGGCCGGATTCCAAAGTCTGGGTCTGGCCTCGGCTGGTGTCGCACTTCACCCGACGTCATAGCTGCAGTTTTTCGGGTATAAAGGCATCAGCCGACGCCATTTTCCTCAGTGTTTCTTGCCCCAGATGCCAGGTGCCCTCTTGGAAGGCTAAATTTGGATAAATGCCAATGTTTCCAAATAGTAGAAAGCAAACAAAAAATAAGCATGTATGTACATATATACAAACAAATACACCATAATAGACCCCCCCCCCCAGCTAGCTATTAGGAGGGCAAATACCTAGGAGTACCACAGAGGGAAGGAGGGGGTAATCCTGACTGCAGATGCATTCCAGTTCGGACATCTACATTTATGGTAGGTACAAAACTGTACTATGTCCTTCATGGATGCATCTGCAGTCATAACAAATGGGTAGAATACCATAGCCAAACTAGGGAGGAGGAAGAAGTAGATTATGGTGTGTTTAGGATCCCTTGCAAAACAGCAGTGGCAAACCCTGCTCGGGATCTGGAATATAAAGGCAAATTATAATGCTTGGCAAATGTATGCACGGAGGTCCAAGTAGCAGCCTCTACAATGTCCTTAGTAGCCACTCCTCGTAAGAAGGCTGTGGTAGTGGCTGTAGCCCTTGTAGAATGAGGCCTTATGTTCTGTGGAGTTGGTTTTCCATGGAAGGAGTAACAAAATCTAATGCAATTTCCTATCCATTTGGAGATTGTCTGTTTTGAAATTGCTTTTCCTTCCCTTCCTGTTGCATATGCTACCAGAAGCTGGTCAGTCTTTCTGCTATTTTGGTTCTGTCCAGGTAGTAGCGTAGCTGTCTATGTACATCCAAGGTATGCAGTAGTCTTTCCCCCTGTTTTGTGGGTTGGGAAAGAATGTAGGTAGGTGGATTGGCTGGTTTAAAGACACTCTGGATACCACCTTGGGCATAAATGTAGGATTAGTTCTCATGGACACTCTATCTTGATGGAAGATTAGGAAGGGTTGCACTGCCATTAATGCCTGTAGTTCTGAAACCCTCCTTGCTGAAGTGATTGCCAGTAGGAAAGCAGTCTTCCATGATAAGTGTTGTAGGTCTGCTGTTGCTGCTGGTTCAAAGGGTGTTAGAGTCAATTTTTCTAGCACAATGTTTAAGTCCCATGCTGGCAATGGTGGTTTCCTTCGAGGTTTTTCATTCTTAATTCCTCTGAGGTACTGCCTGAGCAGAGGGTGAGAAGACAGGTGGATCAAAGCTGTATTCTGCAGAAATAGCTGATGCATGTATCTTGATGGAGGAATAGGACAGGCCTGAATGGAAGAGCTCTGCCAAGTATTCCAGGATGTTGGCATATCTATGTTTACCAGTGACATCTTTTCCCTTTTCTGTACTCCAAATGGTATATCTTTTCCATTTTCCTGCATAATTCTTTCTTGTTGAAGGTCTGCATGCCTCAAGAATAATGTCTTTAACCCTTTGGGATAAATTCTGGATTAGTTGCTGCTATGTAATGTTCCAGGCAGTCAGTTGCAAAGTTTTCAGGTTTGGATGTAGGATGTTGTAGCTGTTCTGAGTTAACAGCAATGGGATCAGGGTAGTGTCCATATTTGTCCCAGAGACATGCTCTTCAGTAATGGGTACCAATGTTGTCTCTGCCAGTCTGGAGCTATCAGAATGATCCTTGGACGTTCTTCCTTGATCTTCAATAGCACCTTGTGCATCAAAGGAAGTGGTGGGAATGCATATGCTGTCAGGCCTTTCCAACTGAAGGAGAGTGAGTCCACTTTCCATGCTAGTGGGTGGAATGTCCTTGTGCAGAATTTTTGAGTTGGTGATTGAGTGGTGATGCAAATAAGTCTATTTGTGGTATTCCCCATTTCTTGTGATGGTCTTGAAGATGTCCGGTGCAGCATCCATTCGTGGGCATCCGTGGTGGTTCTGCTTAATATGTCTGCTAGGATGTTTTCTTTTCCGGTACAAATATTGCCTGTAACTGAATGTTGTAGCTCAGAGCCATATTCCATAGCTCCAGTGCCATTCTGCATAGGGGTATGAATGAGTGCCTCCCTGTTTGTTGATGTACCACATAACTGTGGTGTTGTCTGTCCTTATCATCAACTGCCCTTCTTGGAGAAATGGTTTGAATGTCTGGATTGCCAGTTTTACTGCCAGCATTTCCTTCAGGTTTATGTGCAGGTGCAGCTGTTCTTGAGTCCATAGGCCTTGTATGCACTTGTCCAGCATGTGGGCCCCCCAACCGAGGTCTGAGGCGTCTGTTGTGGTGGTTTGGTTTGGTTGACATGTAGAAGGGCAGGCCTGTGTTTGACTGGCATGCCTGAGCCCACCATAGGAACTCCTGTTCAGGCATGTAATTAGTGGAATTTTTGTTTCTATTCTGTGCCTGTGTTGAGACCATAAATTCTTCAGGTACCACTTTATCTTTCTCATATGCAGTCTGGCATGGAACCAAGATTATGCAGGATGCCATGAAGCCCAAGGCTTGCAGTACTTTTCTTGCTGTTAGATGGTTCTGCTTTGTCAATGCCAAGAAGTAGAGAGGAAGTTGTTCTTGTTTTTCTACAGTTAGGAATGCCATCTGCTCTGATGTGTCCAGCTCTGCACCTAAGAAGGTTATTCTTTGGGATGGTATCAGCCTTGACTTTTTTATATTGACTGTATATCCCAGGGCTTGTAGCAAGTAAATGACTCTTTGTAAGTCTTCTGTTAGCTTGCTTTTGTTGTCCGCTTGTATCAGTCAGTCGTCCAGGTATGGATAAATTTGAATTCCCTGAAGTCTGCAATGGGCGATTACTGATGCCAGGCATTTTGTGAACACTCTGGGTGCAGTAGATAAGCCAAAGGGCAATGCTGAGAATTGATAATGCTCTGATCCTGCAAGAAATCTGAGGTATCTTCTGCAATTTGGTCGTATGGGGACGTGCAGGTATGCCTCCTTGAGATCTAGAGTTACCAGCCAAGACTCCTTGCCCAGCATGGGAAGAAGCTGCTGTAGGGTCAGCATTTTGAATTTTGGAACAATGAGAAATGTGTTTAAAGCGGACAGGTCGAGAATAGGTCTCCAATTTTTCTTTTCTTGGTACCAGGAAGAGTCTGGAGTAAAATCCTTTCCTTGTTCCATAGATGGTACCTTTTCCACAGCTCTCATTCTTACTAATTGAGCTATTTGTTTTAGAGCTTCTGTTTTTGATTTGGAGGTAGGTTTGGCATTCCTCTTTTCCTGGTAGAGTATGGAAATGAAACCTGTAACCTTGGTCTATAGTTTGCAAAATCCATTTGTCCCTTGTGATGCAGTGCCAGTTTTTTGAAAATAAGGCTAGCTTTCCGCCTAAGGGTGCTGCCATCTGTTCCCTGGTAGGCGGTGCCAGAGCCAAGTCACTGTGATTATCCTGTTGCAGTGGCAGTGGCTGTGTCTGTGCCTCGCTGGTTGTTGCCTTGCCACTGGCGTCCCCTGTAGGCACCTCCCCTGGATTGATTTCTGCCTCTTGAACGCCTATTCCTACCTCTTTGTGCTTTAGAGGAGTCTGGAAAGGACCAATTTTTGGAGGGCCAGTTCCTGCTGAACCTTGGAGGTTGGACCTGTAAGAAATCTTTCACGGTTTGTACAGATTTAGCCTTCTCTTCCATCTTCTTCAGTACCTGCTGAGCAGGAGAACCAAATAAATTGACCTTATCCATAGGAGCATCTAATAGTTTTGATTTAACATGACCCGGCAAGGCCTGTTCTTTCAACCATGCATGCCTTCTGATAACTGTGCCAGTCATGGCTGATCTAAAGGAAGCCTCCAGTGCATCATAGCCGCATTTTAAAGAATGGTTACTAACCTGTTGAATGTTATTTACCATTTCAGAACATATTTCTTATCTAAAGATTCATCAGAGGACAGCTTCTTAGTTAACTGATCAAGCATAAACTCCTGATACTGGATCATATGAAACTGACAGTTCAATGCCCTAGCTGACAGAGTAGCAGAGGTGTATACTTTTTACCCCATCTCTCTAAGGACCTGGATTCCCTTTCAGAGGGAGGGTTTTAACAGAGGTAGATGCTACTGCTTGGCCCCTGGGAGATAGTCTCGGGATCTGCAAAAGGAGCCTTGTATAAATGGTGATGTGTGTCCGGCACCCTGTAAAATCTGTCTGGTTTAGCAGGGGCTGGAGGTAAACTATCAGGAGCAGTACAAGCATCATTAAATGCATCATCTACAACAGAAGAACTGGAGGTATAGCTAAAGGCCTATGTTGTGGCAAATGCAGAAAGGTCCTAAGCCTTTTCTGGAATCTGAGAAATCTTGGCCCTGCCATTGAAATTGTTCCCTCATGGCATGTAAGGTTTCCCCAAAGGAAAATTCTTCAGGTGGAGAGGCAGAAGGAATAGACTCTTCAGCATCAGAGTCTTCGTAAGGAGAAAAGGAGCCTCTGGATGGTCTGTATTTTCTGAATCATCAGCAGAATCATCAGAGGACACTGGCTCAGGGGCTCTGCTCTAGGTCTCTTCTCTGGAGGTGCTGAGAGGCCCTGTCTGGATGAGGTTGGGATCCCTTATTAAAGGGATGAAATCCTCTGCCAGAGAAAGCATTTGGGAACTAGAGCTGGGCCTGTGAGAGGGGGGTTTAACAGGCACAGACTTAGTAGTTTTGGCTGCTTTAGCCCTGGCAAAGGCCTTAATGGACATGGCTGCAGGAGGCCTAGCAGCACCACGTGCAGGGGTAGAGACATCCAAGGGAATAGTGTCCGATAATTCCTGTGAAACCACAACAGCAGGTTGAATTTCAGAGGCCGATTCTACCAGGTTAGAAGAGGCCTCGGTTGAAGGAATGGATTCAGGTGAAGTAAGGACCGCTTGCTCGGTTTCGCCAAACAGATACACTCGTGGTTTGCTTAACCATGGTTTCGGCGAAACCGGACCATGAAGTGTCGGTCCTTTCTTTGCTTTTTTGGCAGATTGGGTAGTCGGAGGATCCGACGGCATAATGTACGCAAAATCAGAACCGAAAAAACTGCTCAGCAAACTCCGACCGGCGCCTAAGCGTCCGTCGGTTAAAGAAGCACAGGCTAGACAAGCTGCTACGCCGTGGTCTGGGCCTAAACAAGGTAAGCAGTAAGAGTGGAAATCTTTATGAGGTATTTGTTTCCCACAAGTTAAACAGTTATTCACTTTTTCTGACATCGGCTGAGGCAAGAAAGAGTCCCCAACGGGTACTTAGCTTTTAGAAGTCTTGAAGTAGTATTCGGTAGTAGTAATCTCTGGATCTGACCGACCGGCACTTGCGAACAGCTTCTGCTTGAGCCACGCAAGAAAGACTGAGGAAAATGGCGTCGGCTGATGCCTTTATACCCGTAAAACTGCAGCTATGACGTCGGGTGAAATGCGACACCAGCCGAGGCCAGACCCAGACTTTGGAATCCGGCCGACCGAAGGGCTGCTTGACGACAGGACAACCCATTTGTTAGGACTGCAGATGCATCCTTGAAGGACATCCAGCAACGAGGGACGTCGTGGTCTGGGCCTGAAGTGATGAAGTAAGAATGAAAGTCTCTGAGTGGGATCTGCTTTCCACAGGCGAGACAATTAACTTTTTTGGACATCGGTTAGAGGAAGAAAAAAAGGTCCCCAACAGGGTACTTGGCTTTAGACGTTTTCGGCTGAAATGAGACTTCTGGTAGCAACCGACTGGCACTCGTGCACACTGCTTCTGTTACTGGCTCCACTGCAAGAAAGACTGATGTAATGACGTCTGTTGCCTTGCTTTATAGTACCAACTACCTGATGTCAGACTACAGGCCATAGCACCTAGTGCACAAAAACACTGACTGGTATTCGGGCCAGCCGAGGGCTACCACAGGTGATGACTGCAACAGTGAAACACAAAGAACATCCTATATACCAAGCTAACATGAGCCATCTGCAAATGAGCTAAGAACTAGTTACCCCTTACCTGTTGATGTACCACATGACTGTGTATTGTCCAACAACTTGAGAAGTCCCGGGGATCAAAAATGGTTCAGAGTAGTGTGTCATGATCAAGGCAAAAATTCCCTTTATACCTGTGTGCTTGCATCTGTCATTGGTGTCCCACACCCCCTGCACTTTTATCCCTCCTAAAACTGCTCCCCAGGCAAAATTTGAAGCATCTGTGGTGACATACTGCTTTGGAACAGAGAGTAAGGAGGAAAAACCTGGATTTAAAGACATCTGTTGTCTCCACTAAAAGATTTTCCTTTTGATAAACCTCAGCGCTGGAACTTAAAGATAAAGGGTGTTGATGCTGGGACCAAACAGATTTCAGATACCACTGTACCTTTATGTGAAGTCCTGCCAGGATTATCATAATTCGATGCCATGAGACCCAAAATCCTGAGGTACTCCCTCGCAGTAACCCAAATCGGAGTGGAAAACCTTAGAAACAGATTTAAATACTTATCTTTCTTGTGGAAGAAAAGCTCTTTGAACCAATATGTCTAGCGTACATCCCAGGAACACAATCCTGTGCGACGGAGTCAAAGACTATTTGAATGTTCTATTGGAATCCCAGCTTGAGTAAGATGTCTCACCCAAGAGAGATGCGATTATGAAACAGACTTTGCAAAGATGAGAGTCATCCAAGTGAAAATGTGGATACTCTGTATACTGCTATATGTGGAGTTAATACACCGAATTTTTGGTGCAGTGGACAGTCCAAAGGGTAAAGCAGTGAACTAATGTGATCCAGACACAAAACCTTCAGAAATCTTGAGTCTGGATGAAAAGGGATATAAGCATCTCCAAGTCACCACGACGTAACAAGTTGTGAAGTGACATCATTTTGAATTTGAGCACCATCACAATAAGATTTAGGAAAAAATATCTAAAACTGGTATACAAAGTATTTTCTTGCTTTCTTTGGCAGTAGGAATATCCCTGAACAAAATCTTTCCCCACCTGGGAAGAAGGAACTGGTTCTATTACTTCCCGGGGCAGTATACGAATAGGTATAAACAGGAGTCAGGCTTGGAGTACGAGTAATGACCCTCTGGAAAGAAGAATTTCCTCCCACTGCCATCTGTAATCTTGATCAATGATTTTCAGAACCCGTCTAAAACTGTTGCCAAAGAGAAAAATGGAGATAGACTTTCAGGAACAAAAAATGGGACGGGGGGGGGGGATAGGGGGTCACAAGATCTCTTGAACAGTCCGACTTGTTACTGTCCTTCATTTTGGAAGATTTGATAATTCTTTTTTGAACTCCCCTGCCATTTCTTCTTAAATGTCTGTTTACTTGACTTTTGTTGAGATTTTTTTTTTTTTTTTTTTGCCAAAACTGAAGAAATAGAAAACCCCATGGACATTTTGGAAGAGGGTTTGAAAAATCCTGGAGATTCCCTGGATCGGTTAAGCTCCTGCCACACTTTTTGACCACCTCTGCAGCAGAGGGGCCAAACACAATCTCTTTCGAAGGAAGAATCTAAAATCTCACTTAATACATGGTAGGTTATGAGAAAGCAGCCATGCAAACCTCCGAAAAGTACCAGTGCAACAGCCCTGTAGTATCAGTGTCATAAACACACTACAAAGGAGTAGTGACCTGTGTAGTAGAAGTTATTTAAAGCAGACTTTCCTCACAAGAAACTGCACATAAAATATTCCTTACTTCCACAATTTTTCAGAGTAAATTTTAACAAGAGCCTGACAACTAAAAAATCTGAAAATCAGAGTTGCAGAAATATTTATTTTTTCCCCATACCTAGCAACAATATTCCAATCCTTACTGGAAAGAATACGACTGAAATTAACCAAGTGCTTAGCAGCAGGTGGATCAACAAACTATAGCTGCTAGGTCAGGTTTAACAACCATGTATGAAAATTGAAAAGCCTGAGGAAATTTATACAACCTATTTGCCTTTTTAGAGACAGATGACCATCAGGACAATGTAACGCATATCCTCTAAAAGCAGGAAGACAGGAGGAATGGGTGTAGTTCTGGAAAATCCTTCTGTAACCACTCAGTATTTTCTGAGGGACCGAGAAACCTCAGTGTTTCCTACTGCAAACATTGGCATTCTAGAAATAGTCTCAGAGAAAGAGAAACCCCTTCAAGGAGAATCAAACACTGAGCTCTACTCAGTCTAAATCAAATATGAGGAAAGAGTCTTCTCTAGTCAGATTACAAATCTTGAACAGCTTCAGAAAAAGAAGAATCCCTTTCTTTTACCAGAAATTACTTTACAATGATCAACAGCTTGAATTAAACCACGAGCCAGACCCAGTAAACTATTCCTACCCAAAAAATCCGGGAAGGAGTTGATATACATTAAGTTTTCGGTTTCTCTGACAGGAAACATGGGGCCAAACATCTTACTACTGTTAGCAGCTGCTTCCCCAGGAATGGGCACAGCATTCTGACATTAAAAGGAAACCTTCCCTGTTCCCCCCTCTCAGGACCAAGATTTTCTCTTCCTTGCCCTCTGAGGGGGACCTCAACTGCTGGAGAGGACATGTCTAACTTTCAGTCGACAGCAGCTGTAGGTACATCACAAGGATCCAGGAAAAAGATGAGCAGTCAGACGCAACAAATGGCCATAGCAGAGTCACTCACCTGCATCTTAAGCAAACTGATAGCCTGCTGTGGTAGCATAGGCTGTTTCCTTATCTTTTGTGGCTGGATGGAGGACTAACAGTGGAACTGGTAGTCTGCTCCATGGTCAAGCAGAAAATAGTGCCTCTTTCCTGTGAAAGAGCAGCAATTGCCAGTAAATACAACCAGTCCACACAAGTGACTTGGGACAGAAAAACAAAGTAAAAAAACACTAACACTATGCCAGCCCCACAAAATAAAAAACAATTTCTCCATAGAAAAAAAAGTTTGCAGTTACTTTTTGCTGCTTTTAAACTGACAGGGGAAAAGAGTGCTTGCATTACAGTCTCAAGACAGTCCATTAAAACCAAACACTCCTAGCTTAAAAATAACTTTCCTGAATAAGAAATTAAAATAAAATAATTCCCCAAAGTGAACTTCTCCACCAGCAAAGGTAAGCACAAGCTGACTGATGATCCTCCAGATCTACATGAGGAGCATACTCGCTGGCAGCAGTAAATCCCCGAGGGGCTTCCGACACAAACTTGTCCTTCATTCATCCAAGTTCAAGCTGCTTGACAGTTTGAGTGCACGGAAGGTGCCCTAAAGCTTTAGAAATGGCCAACTGTTGCCTAAGCAGGAAAACAATCCATATAGCTATGGCTACAGCAGCTGTGTTCAGTAGAATGAACACTGAAGTCTTTATCCAAGGGAGAATTCAAAAAATTAATTTTCACATCTGGGAAATTTTTGAGAATGTAAAAAAGGCAAACCAACTATAATTCTAGTGGCTGCAGCCCTGCAGTGGCATCAGCAGAATCTTAACGGTAACCAGTTGAGAGACAGAAGCAACCAAATTACACGCAGCAGATTTCTGCCTGGAACAGGAAACAGATGACAACTTCTCACTCTCAAAAGCATAAACATTTACAAATGAGCCTGACAGCTGAGAGTCCCAGAAAACAAGTGTAGCAAAATACATTCCCCCGCCAAGCCAATCAAAAGCCTTACACACTGTCAAAAGGAAAGAAAATATTAACCAACTCCTTGGCAACAGCTGGGTTTACTTAAGCAATAGTTACTTGAGACGTGAAATGAGTGTATGAAGCTTAAGACTAAGGAACTTTACACAATCTGCTTTACTGAAGGCAGCAGGCTGGCTTTCAGACATGTTACAGGCCATAACAAAACTTCCTCCATAGCTGAAAGACCATTGGGAAATTAAGTAGTCTCTGCAAATTCTCGTAAAAAAACAATGTGGGTTTTTTTTTTCCCCCCTTTTCATTCTTTAGGAAAGTCTTTTCCCACTGAATCTGACTCGCTCTAAAAAAAAATGTTTCAGAGAAACAGAACTCTGCAAAAAGACTGGCCAAAGCCACACACCCTAAATCTGAATCGGAAACACAGGGAGACAATCTGCCCCTTCACCACAATTTCGAGTCTAGATATATTGAATTTTTTCAGAAAAATCAAGAATTTATTTCTTCACCACAGATAGCCAAACTGGAAGGGCCAGGAGTTTGTATTAAACCCTGAACTTAGCCCCATAAATCAATCCTGTCTAGAATAACTGAACTATGAAGTTTTTGTTTCTTTCTGAAAGGAATTTCTAAAGGAAAGACCAACTTTTACAAGATACAACCTCTTTAGCGATGGGAACAGCATTCTGGCTGGGCAGAGCAGCATTCTCGGCCCCTTTTCCCCACAAGCAAAAAAAAACTAACAGTCTTCCATTGACAATCAAGGGCACTCCAATAGCTGCAGAGAACATGTCTAACCTCAGAGTCCATTGCTGCTGTAAGGAAAACATCAACATGAGCTAGAGAGAAGAATTGAAAGGTCTGAGGAACCAGTTTCGGCCACAGCAGAGTCAACCACCTATGGCTGAGGTACTTTAGCAGCCTGCTGTGATGGAATAGGCCAATTAATTTTCTTCCTTTTGTGGCTGGAAGAAAGCACTGACGAACCAGTAGGCTATTCCATGGTTAAACTGAAATTGATGCTCGATTCCTGGGGAAGCCTGGCAGAAGTAGTTAGCAAAATGAGCAAGTTTTCTTTTCTCCTTTAAGAAAAACCTTTTTCCATGTTGCACAGTAGAAGTATGTCATTTTCCCCAACCACAAAACTATTTTTTTTTTTTTTTTACCCGAGAACAACTGTTTTCAAATTAGTATTAACTTGACAAAAAGTAAATAAAAATTACTCTTATTTATAAGTAATTAAAGGTAAAGTGGCAGTTATTCAAAACGCTTTCCTTACTTAAAAATATTTTTTCAGAAAATACAATTTCTGTCAAAGTGGAAGCCCCCCCCCCCCCCCGAAGGGGACCTGATTGTCAAACACTGGAACAGCATTAGCTGACCACTGATCCTAGAAAGCCTGCAAGATGAGCTCTTTTCAGAATCAGGGAAGCTCTGAAAGGCTCGACATCCAAACTTCACTTTTTAGTATGCTCAACTCACGCCAACTAATGGTTCGGGAGTGTGGAAGGTGTCCTGAAAGCTTTGGAAGCTAGTTGAGTGTTACAGCCTTAGCAGGATACAACCCATTTACAGTTAAAACTACTTTAGCAGTGATCAAAATGATGAACATGCATCAGAAACTCAGCAAAAACACTTTGCAATAACCAGCCAACCACCAAACCTTTGAAGATGCAGGAGTTTCAGACTTGCTGGTTGTTTTCGATAGCAAAAACGTTTGAGGTCATGACAAAGTACAGTTTTGTACCTACCATAAATGTAGATGTTAGAGTGTTCACACTGCTGCAGTCATTACACTTAGGTTATCCTGCAGTCAGGCTGTCCCATAGTCGGCCAGAGTTCCAAAGTCTTGGTCCGGCGTAGGTTGCTGTTGCCTCTTCTCTGACATCAGTGTGCCAGTGATATACAAGATGCATCCAATGCCATTTTCTTCAGTTTTTCTTGCCCCAGATGTCAGGTGCCCCCAAGTAGGTAGGCAATACATATATTGCTAATAAAACATATATATAAAATAAAAAAAACAATATCTTCAGTTACAAGTAAATACACCACAAAGGTTGTATAGGACAGAAAGGTATAGATAAGTCCAGCTAGGACAGAGGGGATGGAGGCAGGGTAACCTGGACTGCAGCAGTGTGAACACTCTAATATCTACATTTATGGTAGGTACAAAAATGTACTATGTTCATCATGTTGCACTGCTGCAGGCATTACACTTGGGTAGAATCCCAAAGCTAAGGTTGGGTGGCTGGTCTATAAGGAATTAGAATTGGCTACGAGGCCCTGCAGAACTGCAGTGGCAAATCCTGCTCTGCATTTAGAGTAGAGAGGCAAGTAGTAATGCTTGGTAAAGGTGTGCACTGAACTCCAAGTTGCAGCCACCAAAATTTCCTTGGTTAGTACTCCTCTGAGAAAGGCTGTTGAAGTGGCTGTTGCTCTGGTAGAATGTGGCCTAATGTTATTAGGGACTGATTTTCCATGCTGTGTGTAGCAGTAACCAATACAGTGTCCTATCCATTTGGAGATAGTTTGCTTTGAGATAGCCTTGCCCTGTGATCCTGCAGCATATGCTACGAACAGTTGCTCAGTTTTCATGAAAGCTTTTGTTTTGCCCAAGCAGAAGCGTAGCTGCCTGTGTATGTCCAAAGAGTGCAGATGTTTCTCCCCTTTATTCTGGGGGTTTGGATAAAAAGTTGGCAAATGGATGGTTTGGTTAAGAGCCACACTAGATATCACCTTTGGCATAAAGGTAGGGTTTTGTCCTTAAAGAAACCCTGTCCTGATGAAAAACAATAAAAGGTACCACTGCCATTTAATGCCTGTAGCTCTGAGACTCTTCGTGCTGAAGTTACTGCCAGGAGCAGAGCCGTTTTCCATGATAAAAATTTTAGATAGACTGTATTGGCTGGCTCAAAAGGTGGTAGGGTCAGTTTTTCCAAAACTGAATTGAGGTCCCAAGTTGGTGCTCTCCGGGGCGGTCTTATGTTTTTAGCCTCTCTGAGGTACTGCTTTAGCAAGGGATGAGAGAATAAAGGAGGATCCATGTTGTAATGTGCTGAAATGGCGGAGGCGTGGATCTTAACAGATGAGAAGGAAAGGCCTTTGTCCAGCATCTCAGTTAAGTATTGTAAAATCTGAGGAATGTTTTGGACAAGAGGATCAAGGCTTAGAGTCTGGTTCCAGGCGCAGAATCTCTTCCATTTTTCTGAGTAAGATTTCCTGGTGCTAGGCCTCCTGTCCTCCAAAATGACATCCATAACAGCTTAGAGAGAAATGTTGCCGGTTTGACTAATGAATCTGCCATGCAGCCAGGTTTAGGGTTTTGAGCTGACCGTGCAGGATCTGATTGTTTTGTGGAGTCAGAAGGTGTGAAATTTGAGGCAAAATCCATGGTGGTCCTTGAGCTAAGCTCTTTACGATTGTGTACCAGTGCTGGTGTGGCCAGTCTGGAGCAATCAGGATCATCTGTGATTTTTCTTGTCTTGCTTTTAGGAGTACCTTTGTAAGGAGAGGCAGTGGTGGGACGGCATACACTTTTAGGCTTTTCCAGCTGAACGAGAGAGCATCCACTTTCCATGCTTGTGTGGCAAGCCCTTGTGCAGAATTTTTGTAGTTGGCAATTCAGTGGGGAGGCAAAAAGATCTATGTCTGGGCATGCCCATTTTTGCGTTACCATGCTGAAGATTTGTGGATTCAATTTCCATTCGTGAGGGTCCATATCATCTCTGCTTAGATAGTCTGCCAGAGTATTTTTCTTTCCTGGCAGGAATTGTGCTTGCAGATGAACTTGATAAGTTAGATCTGTGTTCCACAAGGTCATGGCTTGCCTGCATAGGGGATAAGAATGAGTGCCCCCTTGCTTGTTTATGTACCACATTACTGTGGTGTTGTCTGCCCTTAATAATTGTCCTGGATGCAGAAGGTCCTTGAAAGCTGTTAGGGCATTTTAAACAGCCATCTCTTTTTGATTGATGTGAAGATGCATTTGGTCTGTGGTCCACTTGCCCTGAATACATTTTCCTGCCATGTGTGTTCCCCAGGCGTAATCCGAAGCATCTGTTGTTGGAGTCTGCCTGGCTGTGGGTAGAGTGAAAGGCTGACCCTTGTTGAGGTGACATGCCTGTGCCCACCATCGAAACGCCTGTTGCAGGCAGGGAATTATTGGTATTACTGCTTCTAAACTGTGAGTGTGTGGAGTCCAAACACTTTTTAGGTACCATTGTAATTTCCTCATATGCAGTCTGGCATATGGAATTAGTAGTATTCAGGATGCCATGAATCGCAGGGCCTGCAGAATTTTTCTTGCAGGGAGATGGGACTGCTTTGCCAGTAATTGAAAATATTGAGTCAGTTGTCCTTGTCTGTCTGGCGTGAGATAAGCCATCTGGGCAGTTGTATTTAAACTGGCACCCAGGAATATTATCTGCTGTGAGGGCACTAATTTTGACTTCTTTTCGTTTACTGTGTACCCTAGAGAAATTAGCAACCTTTTTACAAACACCAGATGCTTTAGAAGAATGTCCTTTGTCTCTGCTTGAATGAGGCAGTCGTCCATGTATGGATATATTTGAATTCCTTTTTGTCTGCAAAATGCAATTACTGGTGCCAAGCATATTGTAAAGACCCTGGGCGCAGAAGACAAGCCAAAGGGCAATGCAGAGAATTGGTAGTGCATTGTACCAGCTTTGAATCTGAAGTATCTTCAGCAATTTTGTCTGATAGGGACATGCAAGTATGCCTCTGAGGTCCAGAGTAACAAGCCAAGCTTTCTTGCCCAGCATGGGAGGAAACTGCTGTAGGGTCAACCTTTTGAATTTCTGAACATCCAGGTAAGTATTTAGAGTTGAAATGTCTAGTATGGGTCTCCAGGCTTTGTCCTTTTTGGGGACCAGGAAGAGTCTTGAGTAAAATCCTTATCCTTGTTCCTGCTGTGGTACTTTTTGAATAGCTCTTATGTCCATGAGGGCTGAAATTTGTTTTTGAGCCTCTGCCCATTGATTTTGTGGCAAGTTTGGCATTCCTTTTAGCCTTGGTAAAGTGTGAAAGTGGAACCTGTAACCTTGAGACACAATATTCAGAACCCATTTGTCTTGGGTGATTGTTTGCCAATTTTGAGAAAAAAAGTGCTAGTTTTCCCCTTATGGGGGCTGCCAAAAGGGAAGTGATTGGTGTACGAAGGGGGAAGTAATTAGGACAGCTTCCTGTAAGGTTGAGACTTGTCCTCACCTCCTTTTGGGGTTGAGGTACCCCACTGTCGTTGTCTGTTAGAGCCTTGGAGTTGAGATCTGCCTCTTGGGCGTCTGTATCTGCCTCGCTGCGGCCTGACACTGGAAAGGACCAATTCTTTGTAGGCCAATTTCTGCTAAATCGAGGTGGCTGTACCTGTAAGAAATCTTTGACTGTTTGCATAGATTTAGCTTTATCCTCCATTTTCTTTAACACCTCTTCTGCCTTAACACCAAACAAGGTATCATGCTGTAAAGGAGCATACAATAAGTTTGCCTTAACATGGTTAGGTAAACTGTGTTCTTTTAACAAAGCATGTCTTCGAATCACAGAACCTGTAACTGCGGCTCTACAAGAGGCCTCCAAGGAATCAAAACCACATTGCAGAGTATGTTTTCCCACCTGTTCAGCTGCATGTAATAAATCCTGCATTTCTTTATAGTCAGGAGCTTCTGAGCTTGCAAGCATTTTCTGTTTTAATGCAGCCATTAAATATTGTTGGTACTTAAGCATGTGAAACTAGCAATTTAAAGCCCTTACTGCTAACATTGCAGAAGTGCAAACTTTCTTCCCCCATCTATCCAATGCTCTGGAATCTTGTCAGAGGGGACTGGATGTTCTGCAATGGAAGCCTTAACCCCTTTGGGACCCTGGGAGATGGTTTCTGGATCAGCAGAAGGGTTTTTATAAAGAAACTTGAGAGTCAGGGACTCTTAATACCTATCTGGCTTGGCTGGTGCAGGGGGCAAAGAATCAGGAGATAAGCTGGTTTCAGAGAACACATCATCCACAATATCTAACAGGTGGAATAGCAAGGGCCTGTGCTGAGGCAATAAAAGGAAGCCCCTGAGCCTTTTCTTGTTTTCTGAATAATCCTGACTTTCCCAATGCAAATGCTTCCTCATGGTACATAGGGTTTCCCCAAAAGAATAATCCTCAGGAGAAGAGGATGAAGGGATAGATTCTTCAGCATCAGAGTCCTCATAGGGGGGTAGTGAGTATCCCTGGTCTGAAGAGGAATCAGAGGAAATGGAAACCTGATCAGAGGAGTCAATCTGTATCCTGCCTAGGCCTTTACTCAGGAGGGGGATGGGAACCAGAAGTCTTCAGCCATTTTAAGCACCTGTTTCTTAGGCATGGAAGACTGTCCAGGAGAATGCAGCACTTGCTTCTTTGTCTTTAATGGTGTTTTTGTCTTGGCTGTTTTGTTTGATAAGTTGTGAAGGTCTGAAAACACCCTCCGATTCCTGCTCAGCGGCTCCGGACACATCTGAGGGATTAGTTTCCGTAGGCCCAATACCTTGAGTTTCCAGAAGCCTAGTTGTCTCCATGTGGGAGTCGGAGGTGGCCTGTGGCTCTGAGGTAGCGGGTGTCAGGGGCTGTGAAAGCGCCTCACTGAGAACCGGTGAACCTGCGACTGGCCTAGAAGAGGCTTCGTCGGTTTTAAACCTTGGATGCCTGTCATCCTTGTCTCTGTGTTTTTTCAGAATTGCGGTCAGTTGTTCCAACGGCACAGTATAATTGAACCTTCGGTCAAAGTAGTGCAAAGCAAAATCAAAACATCGTTTTATAGTGCGTTTGTTAAATCTAGCACAAAAATGACAACTAGTGACGTCGTGGTCAGGGCCTAAGTATGGAATACAGTAAGAGTGGAAGTCCTTATGAGGCATCTGCTTCCCACAAGAAATACAATTAACTTTTTCTGACATCTGTTTGAGGCAAGAAAAAAAGTTTCCCCAACAGGGTATTTAACTTTATTGAAGACTTCGGATCTGAAATTCGGCTTCGAAAATCTCAGGAGTCTGCCGACCAGCACTTGCGAACTGCTTTTGCTTCGGGCACTGCACGGCAAGAAAGACTGAAGATAATGGCGTCAGATGCATCTTATATACCCCTGGCGCACTGATGTCAGGGAAGAGGCGACGGCAACAGACGCCGGACCAAGACTTTGGAACTCTGGCCGACTACGGGACCGCCTGATGGCAGGATAACCCAAGTGTAATGACTGCAGCAGTGTAACATGATGAACATCTGTCTTTTTAAAAAAACTCACCCGCAAGCTCTAACCATTGTATGGGAACATGGAAGGTGCTCTAAAGCTTTGGCCAGATGTCAGATCCTTCCTAAGATATGCCCACATAGCTTAGGCTACTGCAACAATGATCTAATAATAAATTTAACACTCACAATAGCTGTATAAGGACATTCAGCACTTTTAAAACAGGTGAATACATCCAAAAAATTCAGTGGTTTGAAGAAAGGCTTTATTTTGGGCATACAAGAGAATACTATTGTCAAAGTACATATTAGTCTAGGAATCAACACACTGGTGGTAATGGCACATCTGGAAAATTGTATTAAGTACCTGGGACAAATTTTGCAAAATACTTCGAAATGGATGAGCACCTTTGCAATTTGCTATACTGTTGCCATACATCAATGCATGTCCTTGCACGCCCATAGATACTTTTGGGTGGTCACAGAAAAGTTATGTACTTACCACAACTTGGTATCTGTGTTGTCCACTTTAATTTCC
The DNA here is from genome assembly GCF_019279795.1 of Protopterus annectens. Lineage (NCBI taxonomy): Eukaryota > Metazoa > Chordata > Ceratodontiformes > Protopteridae > Protopterus > Protopterus annectens. The sequence goes on from NC_056728.1 coordinate 1,803,890,308, forward strand.
CCTCACGGTTGGTTCACTGATCTGACCCACATTCTTACAGACTAGGATCCAAGTCTCGAGCTCCTCCCACTTCCCATAATGCTCTGCCCTCTGTCTAACTCACTCAGATAGTCTGTTGCCTCAAATAGCAGACATGTAGAGAAATAGAAACAAGTACCCAGACGCTCAAAACCAGGAACATTAGTTTCTAAACCGCTCTCCCCAGATCTACTAGAGCACAATGTAGGGGGATGCCTGGGTGGGAAAGGTGAGGGGGAATGAAAGAAGGCAACACAGATACTACATTAGGTTAAGTACATAACTTATAAATCTGATGATGTCCCTCGCATTTCCCCTCACGGCTTGGATAGTCCCCACCTATACAACTCCTGGGTGGCTTCCAGGAAGGATATGACAGAGCATTGCAGAACCAAAGGAAGCCCTGCTCCTGAAAACAATGTCCAACTCATAATGCATGACAAAAGGTATGAGTTCTTGACCAAGTGACTGCAGCACAAATATCTAACAATGCCCTGGAAGTAAAGGCAGAGAGGTGGTCATAGACTTAGTTGAATGGGCCTTACGAGGCCGAGGCACATGTAATCCATTCTTGGCATAAATCCAAGTAATACAGTCGGTTATCCATTTAGCAAGAGTAACTGTTGATACTGCCTGGCCTTGCCAGCTATGTGAAGACAGACATAGTTGATCAGTCTTTCGAAAATGTTTTGTTTTATTTTATGAAGATAAAAATGCAACTGTATGATCAAGCAAATGCAACAAAAGTTCTCCCTCAGAGAAATTTGGAATGAAAACTGGCAGTTGTATGGACTGGCTGAGATTGGATTTCATTAGTATGAAGGGCCACTCAATTTTTATGGAAGATTATGTAAGCAGGCTTGGAAGACAGCATCTGGACTTCTGAAATTATTTTTGCTGAAGTAATGGCGATAAAGACTGGTCTTTTATGAAAGGAAATAAGGCGCAACCACTAGCCGGTTTGGAGTCCAGCCTTGTAAGACTACAGTAAGATCCCATGAAGGAAAGGGTCTAAATGGAGGTCTGAGAAGGAAGATTCTTTTCAAGAAGGCTTTGCATAATCTGGAGGTTGCGAAAGTACAGTGGTGTTCACTTACCATAAATGTAGATGTTAAGAGTATACTCACTGTTGCAGTGATGACGCTATCTGCAGGTAGATAACCAGTCAGCCCGAATACTACAAAAATTAGCATTTCTGCATCGGTTGTTGTCGCTCCAGGACTGACGTCAAGTCATTATGGGTATAAAAACTGGCAGCAGACTCCATTACATCAGTTTTTCTTACCCCAAATGTCAGGAGCCCCCCAAATAGGGAGCTAAGTTATGGTGTGGAAAACACCACCAGTAAAAAGTAAATACCAATACCCCTGTAAGTGGTGAGTAATAGAGGAGAGAGAGACAAGGGGGCTGGGAGGGAAACCAGGACTGCAATAGTGAAAACACTAACATCTACGTTTATGGTAAGTGTACAGAACTGCACTATGTTCTTCGTGTTTCATTGTTGCAGTCATCACACTTGGGTTGATTCCCACAGCTGAAGAAAGGGTGGAGGCAGTTAAGAGTTGGGGCTGGCTAGTATGCCCTGCAGGACTGCTGTTGTAAACCCCCCCCCCGGGTTTGGAAAAGATAGGCAAGTGGTAATGCTTGGTGAAGGTGTGTAGAGAACTCCAGGTAGCAACTTCCAGAAAGTTCCTGGTAGGGATTCCCCTGAGGAACGCTGTAGAGGTAGAAGTTGCCCTAGTGGAATGTGTTCTGACCCCCTGAGGGGTTGGTTTCCCATGGTACTTGTAGTAGAAATGGATAGTGTGCTATCCATTTGGAAATTGTTTTGAAATGGCCTTGCCCTCTGTCCCTGGTGCAAAGCTGACTAGTAACTGGTCAGATTTCCTGAAGGGCTTAGTCCTATCAAGGTAGAATCTGAGCAGGTCCAAGGAGTGACTGATCCTTTCCCCTTTAGAGAATTAGGGAAGAAGGTTGGCAAATGGATAGATTAGGTTTAGAGCCACACTGGACACCACTTTAGTCAAAGGAAGGGCAAGTCCTGAGGGAAACCCTGTCAGCATGGAAAATAATGAAGGGTCCCACAGCCATAAGTGCTTGTAGATCAGACACTCTTCTAGCTGAAGAGATGGCCAGAAGCAAGGCTGTTTTCAGAGAGGAATTTTAACTCTGCTGACGCAGCATGCTGAAACGGGAGGTAGCATGAGTTTTCCAGTACAAAGTTAAGGTCCCAAGCAGGGGTGGGTGCTCTCCTTGGTGGCCTTAAGTTGTTTGCCCCTCTAAGTAACTGTTTAATAAGAGGGTGAGAGAAGAGAGGTGGCTCAGTGTTGAAATGAGCAGAGATGGCAGAGGCATGGATCTTAATGGAGGAGATGGAAAGGCCTCTGTGGAGTAGATCTGCTAGGCAATTCAGGATTAGAAATGAGGGCAGAGCTGTGTCCTCTCTCTTAGATTTAGTCCAGGAACAATACCTTTTCCACTTATCAGCATAGGATTTCCTTGTACTGGGTCTTCTGGCTTCAAGAACGACAACCAGCACCTGCTTGCTTAGGCTGATCACTGAGGGAGAATTTAAGGAATAAGCCAGGCTGCAAGATTCATGGTTTGCAGTTGTGGATGTAAGATCTGTCCCCCCTGCTGAGTGAGGAAGGTTGGGATCTGGGGTAGGTGACAGGCTGCACAGCAGTGGGTACCAGTGTTGGCGTGGCCAGTCGGGCAATCAGGACTGTTCTTGGTCTGGCCAGTCAGGGGCAATCAGGATTGTCCTTGGTCTGTCCTGTCTTATCTTGAGTAATATTCTTGAGAGAAGAGGCAGGGGGGGATGCATAGATTGAGAGATTTTTGTACTGGAAGGATAGGGCATCCACTTCCCAGGCCCTGCTCTGAGGTGTCCTGCTGCAGAATTTGCTGAGCTGGTGATTTCAGGGGGAAGCAGAGGTCCACCTCTGGGGTCCCCCATTTCTGGATTAGAAGGCTGAAGGTGCTGGGGTCTAATTGCCACTCGTGTGGTTCTAGGAGATTTCTGCTTAAGTTGTCTGCCAGAGTTTTGTTTGCCTGGCAGCAACTAAGCTTGCAGATGAATATGCATGTCCAAGGCAGTGTTCCACAGTGCCATGGCTAGCCTGCAGAGTGGGTAAGAGTGGGTTCCCCCCTGCTTGATTATGTACCACAAAGTACAGTTTTGTACCTACCATAAATGTAGATGTCCGATAGGTATGCATCTGCAGTCATCACATATGGGTTGTCCTGCCTCAGGCAGCCCTTCGGTCGGCCGGATTCCAAAGTCTGGGCCTGGCGTCGGCTGATGTCGCACTTTCCCCGACGTCAGAGCGTCTGGGGTATAAAAGCATCAGCCGATGCCATTTTCCTCAGTTTTTCTTGCCCCAGATGCCAGGTGCCCTTTAGGAAGGCTAAATTTGGAGAAATGCAATAAAATTCCAAACGTATGCAAAAATATATACATATATATACAAAAAAATACACCATAATAGATTCCCCCAGCTAGCTAATAGAGGGGTAAACACCCTAGGAATACCACAGAGGGGAAGGAGGGAGGGTAAACCCGACTGCAGATGCATACCTATCGGACATCTACATTTATGGTAGGTACAAAACTGTACTATGTCCTTCAAGAATGCATCTGCAGTCATCACATATGGGTAGAATACCATAGCCAATCTGGGGGTGGAGGTACTAAGAAAAGGATGGTGTAGTTAAGATACCCTGCAGGACTGCTGTAGCAAAACCTGCTCTGGATCTGGAGTATAAAGGTAAATTGTAATGCTTGGCAAATGTATGCACGGAGCTCCATGTAGCAGCTTCTAAAATGTCCTTGGTAGCCACCCCTCTTAGGAAGGCTGTGGTGGTGGCTGTGGCTCTCGTGGAATGAGGTCTAATGTTTGCAGGAACAGTCTTTCCATGAAAGGAGTAACAAAAACGAATGCAATTTCCTATCCATTTTGAAATTGTCTGTTTTGAAATTGCTTTTCCTTGTGTCCCAGTAGCATATACTACAAACAATTGGTCAGTCTTTCTGTAACTTTTAGTTCTGTCCAAATAGAAGCGTAATTGTCTGTGTATGTCCAGAGTGTGTAGAAGTTTCTCCCCTTTATTTGTGGATTTGGGAAGAATGTAGGCAAGTGAATTGCTTGGTTCAAGGATACCACCTTTGGCATAAAAGTAGGATTGGTTCTCAATGAAACTGTCTTGATGAAAAAGAAATGGCTGCACTCAGATACTCTTCTTGCTGAAGTTATGGCCAGAAGAAATGCAGTTTTCCAAGACAGAAAAGTACAGTTTTGTACCTACCATAAATGTAGATGTTCGAGGATCCACATTGCTGCAGTCATAACCTGAGGGTAGTCCGCTGTCCTCTGTCGGCCCAAATACCAAAGAGTTAGACTGGCGTCGGTCATGGTCGCCCGGAGCTGACGTCAGTACGTAGTCGTACTTAAGCACATGACCGAAGCCATATCCTCAGTCTTTCTTGCCCCAGATGTCAGAAGGCCTTAAAAAGGAAAGGCCAGAGCCCAAATAGTAAATACCTAACAACCACCAATGAGAAAATAATAATTATCCCAAAGGAAAAACAGCAACCCAAAACTATAGAGGGGAAGGAGGGAGGGAAAATAGGACTGCAGCAATGTGGATCTTCAAACATCTACATTTATGGTAGGTACAAAACTGTACTATGTTCTTCGTCTCACATTGCTGCAGTCATAACCTGTGGGTAGAGTCCCAAAGCAAAGGAAAAGGGAGGCTGGCAAACTAAAAAGCATTCGGAGCTGCTAACATGCCCTGTAAAACTGCAGTGGCAAACCCAGCCCTAGACTTGGAATAAAGAGGGAGATGGTAATGCTTAGTAAAGGTGTGTACTGAACCCCAAGTAGCTGCCTCCAAAATATCCTTAGTAGCTACCCCCCTCAAAAAGGCAGTAGATGTGGCAGTAGCCCTAGTGGAATGAGGTCTGATCCCAGCATGAACATTCTTCCCATGATGAGAACAACAAAAAGCAATGCAATGACCAATCCACTTAGAAATAGTTTGCTTTGAAACAGCTTTCCCTTGTGAACCCAGAGCAAAAGAAAGAAATAACTGTTGAGTCTGCCTGAACTCTTTAGTTCTGCTCAAATAACAACGTAGCTGCCTGTGAATGTCCCAAGAATGCAAGACTTTTTCCCCCTTATTTTGGGGATCAGCATAAAAAGTAGGCAAATGAATAGACTGGTTCAAGGCCACATTGGAAATCACTTTAGGCATAAAAGTAGGGTTAGTCCGCAAAGACACCCTATCCTTATGGAATACTAGAAAGGGTTCAACTGCCATGAGTGCCTGCAATTCAGAGACCCTCCTAGCAGAGGTAATGGCCAACAAAAAAGCAGTTTTCCAAGACAAAAACTTCAGCTCAGATGAAGCTGCAGGTTCGAGAGGAGGTAAAGTAAGCTTCTCAAACACAAAATTGAGATCCCAGGAAGGAACAGGAGCTCTACGTGGGGGTCTTATATTTTTTGCCCCTCTAAGAAATTGCTTAAACAAAGGGCGAGAAAATAAAGGAGGGTCACAATCATAGTAAGCAGAAATGGCTGCAGCATGAACCTTCACAGAGGAAAATGACAAACCCTTGTCTAGTAATTCAGTAAGGTACTGTAGCGTAAAACACAAATTGGGTAATGAGACATCAAAGCCCTTTGCTGTGCTCCAAAGGAAAAATCTCCTCCATTTATCAGCATAAACTTTTCTAGTACTGGGCCGCCTGGCTTCCAAAATGACATCTAGAACCTGTTGAGGAAGCTGAGATCCCACAGGCTCTAAAACAGAATACGCCAGGCTGTTAGATGCAGGGACTGCACCCTGACATTGAGCAAATGATTGCTTGACTGGGACAACAAGTGAGGAATCTGTGGCAAAGGCCAAGGAGGCTCCTGAATCAAACTCCTCAGCAGAGGATACCAGTGCTGACGTGGCCAATCTGGTGCTATTAGAATCATGCAAGGCTTGTCCCGCCTGACTTTCAAGAGTACCTTGGGAAGGAGAGGCAGAGGAGGGAAAGCATAGACGTGAAGGTTGTTCCAACTGAAAGATAGAGCATCCACTTTCCAAGCTTTTGGGTGAAACATCTTTGTGCAAAATTTTGGTAGTTGGAAATTTAGTGGAGAAGCGAACAGATCTATGTCTGGAGTTCCCCAAGCCACTGTCAACTGTTGGAATACCTGAGGATCCAATTTCCACTGTGGGGTCCACAATTTGTCTGCTCAATACATCTGCTAGGGAGTTCTGTGCTCCTGGCAGAAACCGTGCTTGAAGAGTGATGTGCAAACTCAGAGCAGTCTCCCACAATATCATTGCTTGTCTGCAAAGAGGGTAAGAATGGGTTCCCCCCTGCTTGTTGATGTACCACATGACTGTTGCGTTGTCTGTTCGAATCAACACCTGTCCTGGATGAAGTAGGTCCTTGAAGGCCATCAGGGCAAATTGGACTGCTAACATCTCCTTCATGTTGATATGCAAATGTTGTAGTCTGGGAGGCCACGTGTCTTGAATCCATTTCCCATTGAAGTGTGCTTCCCAAGCCAAGTCCGAGGCATCTGTCGTTATGATCTGACTCGCCTCTGGTCGGGTCACAGAGAGTCCCTTGTTTAGGTGACATTCCTGCGCCCACCACAAGAATTCCTTCTGGATGCAACGTATTATCCGAATGACAGTGTCCAAATCGTGGCAGTGTTGAGTCCATACACTTTTGAGATACCATTGTAGCTTCCTCATATGCAGTTTGGCATTGGGAAGTACTAGAATGCAAGATGCCATGAACCCCAAGGCTTGAAGGACTGTCCTTGCAGTCAGCCTGGGCAGTACTGATAACTGCTGGAAGTATAGGTAAAGAGTTTTTTGTTTGTCCGGGGTCAGAAAAGCCATCTGAGAAGCTGTATTCAGTCTCACACCCAGAAAGCACATGTCCTGAGAGGGTACTAGACTGGACTTTATTTCGTTCACAGAATACCCTAGGCACCTTAAAACTGCCATTACATACTGTAGGTGTTGAAGTAACTTGTCTTTGTCTTGAGCAAGAATCAGGCAATCGTCCAGATAAGGATAAATTTGTACTCCCTGTTGTCTGAAGAAAGCTATTACAGGAGCCAAAACTTTTGTGAACACCCTGGGCGCAGTAGATAAACCAAAGGGCAATGCAGAGAACTGATAATGAGAAGTACCAGCCCGAAATCGCAGGAATCTCCTGCAGCTGGGCCTGATGGGAATGTGAAGATAGGCCTCTGAGATCCAGGGTTACCATCCAATGATCTTTGCCTAGCATAGGAAGAAGTTGTTGTAATGTTAACATCTTGAACTTTGGAATGTCTAGGTAGGTATTGAGAATGGACAAATCCAGAATTGGCCTACAAGTGTTCCCTTTCTTTGGCACTAGGAAAAGACGGGAGTAAAACCCTAGGCCTACTTCTGACGGAGGTACCTCCTGGATGGCCTCCATCTGAAAAAGCAAAGAAATTTGTTCCTGAGCCTCCAGCCTTTGCTGTGGAGGCACATCTGGCATGCCTTTGAAAGGAGGAAAAGTGTGAAAATAAAACTTGTAACCTCGATTTATTATTTCCAGCACCCATTTGTCCTGGGTGACCAAATGCCAGTTTTGTTTGAAAAGGGTCAACTTTCCTCCTAGAGGAGCTGCCAGAAAAGAAGGATCTGGCAGCTGAAAATACAGGTCATTGGGTCTGTTTACGAAAAGGCTGACCCCTGCCCTCACCAGAAGACTGCGCAGGAGAAAGTACAGTTTTGTACCTACCATAAATGTAGATGTCTGAGAGGTATGCATCTGCAGTCCTTACAAATGGGTTGTCCTGGCCTCAGGCAGCCCTTCGGTCGGCCGGATTCCAAAGTCTGGGTCTGGCCTCGGCTGATGTCGCACTTCACCAGACGTCATAGCTGCAGTTCAGCGGGTATAAAGGCATCAGCCGACGCCATTTTCCTCAGTGTTTCTTGCCCCAGATGCCAGGTGCCCTCTAGGAAGGCTAAATTTGGATAAATGCAAATGTTTCCAAACAATAGAGAGCAAATAGAAATAAACATGTATATACATATATACAAACAAATGCACCATAATAGATTCCCCCAGCTAGCTACAAGATGGGCAAATACCCTAGGAGTACCACAGAGGGAAGGAGGGTGGGTAATCCTGACTGCAGATGCATACCTCTCGGACATCTACATTTATGGTAGGTACAAAACTGTACTATGTCCTTCAAGGATGCATCTGCAGTCCTTACAAATGGGTAGAATACCATAGCCAAACTGGGGGAGGAGGCACTAAGGAGGCACTAAGAGTTTATGGTGTAGTTAAGATCCCTTGCAAAACAGCAGTGGCAAAACCTGCTCGGGATCTGGAGTATAAAGGCAGATTATAATGCTTGGCAAATGTATGCACGGAGCTCCAAGTAGCAGCCTCTAAAATGTCTTTGGTAGCCACTCCTCGTAAGAAAGCTGTAGTAGTGGCTGTAGCCCTTGTGGAATGAGGTCTGATGTTTTCTGGAGTTGCCTTTCCATGAAAAGAGTAACAAAATCTAATGCAATTTCCTATCCATTTTGAGATTGTTTTGAAATTGCTTTTCCTTCCATTCCTGTTGCATATGCTACCAGAAGCTGGTCAGTTTTTCTATTGTTCTTGGTTCTGTCCAGGTAGTAGCGCAATTGTCTGTGTACATCCAAGGTATGCAGCAATCTTTCCCCCCTGTTCTGTGGGTTGGGGAAGAATGTTGGTAGGTGTATTGCTTGGTTTAATGATACCCTGGAGACCACCTTTGGCATAAAGGTAGGATTAGTTCTCATGGACACTATCCTGATGGAAGATAAGGAAGGGCTGTACTGCCATTAATGCCTGTAATTCAGAAACCCTTCTAGCTGAAGTGATTGCAAGCAGGAATGCAGTCTTCCAAGATAAGTACTGTAATTATGCTGGTTCAAAAGGGGGGAGTGTCAACTTTTCTAACACAAAGTTAAAGTCCCATGTAGGCAATGGTGGTTTCCTTGGTGGCTTTACATTTTTAATTCCTCTGAGAAACTGCCTGAGTAGAGGTTGAGAAAAGACTGGAGGGTCCATGTTGTATTCTGCTGACATTGCTGATGCATGAATCTTAATGGAGGAGTAAGACAGACCATTGTGGAAAAGCTCTGCTAAGTATTCCAGGATGTTAGCTATGTTTGCCAATGATGCATCTACTCCTTTTGTTGCACTCCAAATGAGATATCTTTTCCATTTTGCTGAATAAGTTTTCCTTGTTGAGGGTCTGCGAGCCTCCAAGATAATGTCTTTAACCCTTTGAGATAAATCTGGGTTATTTTTCCTTATGTAATGTTCCAAGCAGCTAGCTGCAGTGTTTTCAAGTTTGGATGCAGGATTTTGAAGTTGTTCTGTGTTAGCAGTAGAGGTAGTAGGGGTAGAGGTCATGCGTGTTCCCGGGACATACTCCTCAGTAGCGGGTACCAATGTTGCCTCAGCCAATCTGGAGCTATCAAAATGATCCTCGGGTGATCTTCTTTGATCTTCAGTAGCACTTTGTGCATCAAAGGAAGAGGTGGGAATGCATATGCTGTCAGGTTTTCCCAACTGAAGGATAGGGAGTCCACTTTCCAAGCAAGTGGGTGGTATGTCCTTGTGCAGAATTTTTTCAATTGGTGGTTGTGTGGGGATGCGAACAGGTCTATTTCTGGCAGTCCCCATTTCCTTGTGATGGTTTTGAAGATGTCTGGATGCAGCATCCATTCGTGGGCATCCGTGGTGGTTCTGCTTAAGATGTCTGCTAGTATATTTTCTTTTCCTGGCACGAATATGGCTTGGAGCTGAATGTTGAGGCTCAGGGCCACATTCCAGAGGTCCATTGCCATCCGGCATAGAGGATATGAATGTGTGCCTCCCTGTTTGTTAATATACCACATAACCGTGGTGTTGTCCGTCCTTATCAGCAAATGACCCTGTTGAAGAAATGGTCTGAATGTCTGAATTGCCTGTTTTACTGCCAGCATCTCTTTTTGATTTATGTGTAGGTTCATCTGGTCTTGAGTCCATAAGCCTTGTATGCACTTGTCCACCATGTGTGCCCCCCATCCGAGGTCTGAGGCGTCAGTGGTGATAGTCTGGCTTGGGTGAGGCCTGTGGAAGGGCAGTCCTTTGTTCAATTGACAGGCCTGGGCCCACCACTGGAATTCTTGCTTCAGGCATGGAATTATTGGAATTTGGGTTTCTAGGCTGTGCTTGTGCTGAGACCATAAATTCCTCAGGTACCATTGCAACTTCCTCATATGTAGTCTGGCATGTGGAATTATTATTATGCAGGATGCCATGTAACCCAGGGCTTGCAGGATTTTCCTTGCTGTAAGCTGGTTCTGCGTTAATGCCATGAAATAGAGTGGCAGCTGCTTCTGTTTTTCTGCTGTGAGGAATGCCATCTGGTTTGATGTGTCCAGTTCTGCACCCAGGAAGGTTATCCTTTGGGATGGTATCAGCCTTGACTTTTTTGTGTTGACTGTGTATCCCAGGGCTTGCAGCAGGTGAATAACCTTTTTCAAATCTTTTGTTAATTTGTCTTTGCTGTCCGCTTGTAACAGGCAGTCGTCCAAGTATGGATAAATTTGAATTCCCTGAAGCCTGCAATGAGCAATTACTGATGCCAGGCATTTCGTGAATACTCTGGGCGCAGTAGATAAGCCAAAAGGCAATGCTGAGAATTGATAATGCTCTGATCCTGCAAGAAATCTGAGGTATCTTCTGCAATTTGGTCGTATGGGGACGTGCAGGTATGCCTCCTTGAGATCCAGAGTCACCAGCCAAGACTCCTTGCCCAGCATGGGAAGAAGTTGCTGTAGGGTCAGCATTTTGAATTTTGGAACAATGAGATATGTGTTTAGAGCGGACAGGTCGAGGATAGGTCTCCATTGGTTTTCCTTTCTTGGTACTAGGAAAAGTCTTGAATAAAATCCTTGTCCTTGTTCCATAGCCGGTACCTTTTCTATAGCTCTCATCCTCAGCAAGTGGTCTACTTGCTGTAGAGCGTTTGTCCTTTGGTTTGGAAGTAGGTTTGGCATTCCTCTCTTCCTTGGCAGAGTATGGAAGTGAAACCTGTAGCCCTTGTCTATTGTCTGTAAAATCCATTTGTCTCCTGTAATGTAATGCCAATTTACTGAAAATAAGGCTAATTTTCCGCCTAAGGGTGCTGCCAGTTGTTCCCTGGTAGGTGGTTTCAGAGCCAAGTCACTGTGATTGTCCTGTAGAAGTGGTAGTGGCTGGATCTGTGGCAGTAGTTCTCTGGCTGTTAGGCTGCCACTGACGTCCCCTGTAGGCACCTCTGGATTGACCTCTGCCTCTAGGGCGTCTATTTCTGCTTCTCTGTGCTCTGGTGGTGTCTGGAAAGGACCAATTCTTGGAAGGCCAGTTCCTACTAAACCTCGGAGGCTGGACCTGTAAGAAATCCTTGACTGTCTGGACAGATTTAGCTTTCTCTTCCACCTTCAACACTTGCTGTGCAGGGGAACCAAACAAACTGTACTTTTCCATGGGAGCATCTAGAAGCTTTGACTTTACATGGTCTGTTAAGGATTGCTCTTTTAACCATGCATGCCTTCTGATCACTGTACCAGTCATAGCTGATCTAAAGGAAGCCTCCAGTGCATCATAGCCGCATTTTAAGGAATGATTACTGACCTACTGAGTGTTATGCACCAAATCCTGAAGGGACTTGCGGTCTAAAGGTTCAGGCGAGGACAGTTTTTTAGTGAGCTGATCTAACAGAAATTCCTGATACTGAATCATGTGGAATTGACAGTTTAAGGCCCTAGCCGAAAGAGTAGCAGAAGTATAAACTTTTTTACCCCATCTCTCCAATGCCCTAGATTCTCTTTCAGAGGGGAGGGGATTTTTGGCAGAGGCAGTTGTTACAGCTTTGGGGCCCTGTGAAATAGTTTCAGGATATGCAATAGGAGCCTTATACAAATGATAATGTGTGTCCGGAACCCTGTAGTATCTGTCGGGCTTAGCAGGGGCCGGAGGCAGCGAGTCAGGGGCAGTACAAGCATCATTAAATGCATCATCCACAACTGTAAGTACTGGAGGAATAGCTAAAGGCCTATGCTGTGGTAAATGCAAAAAGGTCCTAAGCCTTTTCCTAGAGTCTGAAAAATCCTGGCCCTGCCATTGAAATTGTTCCCTCATAGCATGCAAGGTTTCCCCAAAAGAAAATTCCTCAGGAGGAGAGGCAGAAGGTATGGAATCCTCTGCATCAGAGTCCTCATATGGAGAATAAGGGCCCTCTGGAGGATTTGTATTTTCTGAATCATCAGAGGAATAATCTGAAGAAACTGGCTCAGGGGGCTCTGCTCTAAGCCTCTTCTCTGGAGGTGGGTGAGAGGCCCTGTCAGGGTGAGACTGGGTTCCCCTGATCAAAGAAATGAGATCCTCTGCTAGACTAAGCATTTGAGTACTAGAGCTAGGCCTGTGAGAGGGGGCTTTAGCAGGCACGGCCTTTGAAGATTTAGCTGCTTTAGCCCTGGCAAAAGCCTTAATTGACATGGATGCAGGGGGCCTAGCAGCTCCACGTGCAGGAGTAGATACATCTAAGGGGATAGTATCTGATAAATCCTGAGAAACTGTAAGAGCAGGTGGATTTTTGGTAGCAGATTCAGCCATACTGGAAGAGGCCTCGGTAGAAGGAGGCATGCTTTCGGCCGAAGGAAGAACCGCGGCCTCGGCCGAAACAGAGACACTCGCGGTTGGCTTAGCAGCGGTTTCGGCCGAAACCGCGGACCGCAAGTGTCGGTCCTTTTCCTTGCGTTTTTTAGCTAAATGTGAAGTCGGAATCTCCGATGGCATGATATAAGCAAAAGCGGAGCCGAAAAACTCCTCTGCAAACTCCGACCGACGTCTAAGTGTTCGTCGGTTGAAGGAAGCACAGGCTAGACAAGCTGCTACGTCGTGGTCTGGGCCTAAACAAGGTAGGCAGTAAGAGTGGAAATCTTTATGAGGTATTTGTTTCCCACAAGTTAAACAGTTATTCACTTTTTCTGACATCAGCTGAGGCAAGAAAGAGTCCCCAACGGGGTACTTAGCTTTTTAGAAGTCTTCGGTAGTAGCAATCTCTGGCTCTGACCGACCGGCACTTGCGAACAGCTTCTGCTTCGGGTGCCACGTGGCAAGAAAGACTGAGGAAAATGGCGTCGGCTGATGCCTTTATACCCGCTGAACTGCAGCTATGATGTCGGGTGAAGTGCGACATCAGCCGAGGCCAGACCCAGACTTTGGAACCCGGCCGACTGAAGGGCTGCCTGAGGCCAGGACAACCCATTTGTAAGGATTGCAGATGCATCCTTGAAGGACATCTCCAAGTCCTAGGTCTGAAAGAACCCTGAGCGTGAGCCCTGCCTCTACCACGTCTAGACTTGCCTTTAGACTGATAATCTGAAGGGTAGGACCATCCCTTAAGCAGGCCAATTCCTGCTAAACTTAGGGGGCTGCACCTGCAAAAATTCCCTGACCGTCTGCATAGACATCGCCTTATCTTCCATCTTCTTCAAAACTGACTCCACAGGAGAACCAAAAAGAACTTCTGAATGACGAGGAGCATCCAAAATCCGAGCTTTAACATGCTCTGATAAATTTTGATCCTTAAGCCAGGCATGTCTACGAATAACTGAACCAGTAGCAGCCACCCTGGATGAAGCCTGAAGGGCATCGAAACCACACTGTAGAGAATGTTTTCCAACTTGATCTGATGCATGAACCAACTCCTGCAATTCCTTACACTCTATACCCTCAGATAAAGCATCCACCTTAGATTTCAATTGGCCTAACAAAAAGTTCTGATACTTCAGCATATGAAACTGGCAATTTAAAGCCCTCATAGCTAACGTAGAAGAGGTGTACACTTTTTTCCCCCACCTATCCAATGCTCTAGAATCTTTATCCAAAGGAACTGGATTCTTCACCACAGAAGCCCTGACACCCTTCGGCCCTTGAATAATAGTTTCCGGGTCAGCTCTAGGACTCTTACACAAGTATTTATGTGCTTCTGGAACTCTAATATCTGTCTGGCTTGACAGGAGCAGGGGGTAAAGAATCAGGATTAAGTGAAGCTTCAGAAAAAACATCCTGAACAACATCTAAGACAGGGGGAATAGCCAAGGGCCTATGTTGTGGCAAAAACAAAAAAATCTCCAAGCCTTTTTCGAGAATCCGAAAAATCCTGACCTTCCCACTTGAAACGTTCCCTCATGGAATGTAAAGTTTCAGAAAAGGAAAAATCCTCTGGAAGAGAAGCAGAAGGACAGGAATCCTCTGCATCCGAATCTGAATAGGGAGGGAAATCCTGAATATCCTCAGCTGAGGACTCAGAGTAGTCTGAAGAATGCTCCATTCCCTCTAAATCTGTCTCCACCCTAGGCCTCTTCTCTGGGGGGGGCATAGAACCCCTGATCAAAGTAATCAAATCCTCTGCCATTTTCAACATATGTTTTTTAGGAACAGAAGCTGAAGAACTAGGGCTATGGCCAGTACCAGAAAGTCCAGGTTTAGCCTTAGCATGGCCTTTAGCCACGGAGGTAGAAGACCTTATAACCTTTTGTAAGGATGGAACTACAGATACCCGAGAAGCACCCTCGGCCTGGCCTAACTCCTGAGAGGCCAACTCCTGCAAAAGTAAAGGTTCCCCCTGGGATTCAGCCGAGACCTCGGCCGGATCCACAGATTCAACCGGAGGTTCCATAGAACCGGCGTCCACAACGGACGACTCATCCGGTTTAGACCTTAAAGATTTATCTTTACGTTTTTTAGCGGTAGCGGGCGGAGGATCCGACGGCATGTTATAGTTACACCGCTTACCGAAAACAAGCCTGGCACAGTCTAATCTTCGTTTAATGGTGCGCTTATTAAATCTAGCACAAAAGCGACACCCGACTACGTCGTGTTCAGGCCCCAAGCAAGGAATAGAGAGAATGATAGTCCCTATGAGGTATCTGTTTCCCACAAGAAATACAATTATTAACTTTTTCTGACATCCGGATTAACTGAGGCAAGAAAAGACAATAATTTTCCCCAACAGGGTACTTAGCCCAACTTGGTCTTCGGTCTGAAACTCGATAATTGAAAATTTCAGAACGCCGAACAGCACTTGCAAACGCTGCTTCTGCTTTGGACCACACGGCAAGAAAGACTGAGGATATGGCGTCGGTCACGCGCTTAAGTACTACTACGTACTGACGTCAGCTCCGGGCGACCATGACCGACGCCAGTCTAACTCTTTGGTATTCGGGCCGACCGAGGACAGCGGACTACCCACAGGTTATGACTGCAGCAATGTGAGACGAAGAACATCTATAGATCCGCCGATGCTGCTGGTTCAAAGGGAGGAAGTGTTACTTTCCAGCACAAAGTTAAGGTCCCAAGTAGGTAAAGGAGGTTTCCTTGGAGGATTGATGTTTTTGATTCCTCTCAGAAACTGTCTTAAGAGAGGATGCGAGAAGACAGGTGGATTAACATTGTATTCTGCTGAAATTGCTGAGGCATGTATCTTAATGGAAGAATAAGACAGGCCATTGTGGAACAATTCTGCCAAGTATTCTAGTATATGTGCCATGCTCATCACTGTCATATCTAGGCCCCTTGTTGTGTTCCAAGTGTGAAATCTTTTCCATTTTGCTGAATATGCCTTCCTTGTGGAAGGCCGGCGAGCTTCCATAATAATATCCTTCACTCTCTGGGATAGCTTATCCTGAGGAGGAGTCATGGTATTTTCCAGGCAGTTAGCTGCAAGGTTTTCAGGTTGGGATGCAGAGTCTTGAAATTGTTCTGCATCAGTAGAAGTGGCCATAGGGGGAGAGGCCACGGTTTCGTCTGTGACATGCTCTTTAACAGTGGGTACCAGTGCTGCCTTGGCCAGTCTGGAGCTATCAGAATCAATCTTGGCTGCTCTGCCCTGATCTTCAGTAAAACCTTGGACATTAATGGGAGTGGTGGGAAAGCATAGACTTTTAGAGCTTTCCAGCTGAAAAAGAGAGTCCACTTTCCATGCTTGTGGGTGGTATGTCCTTGAGCAGAATGTCTTCAGTTGATGATTGTGGGGTGAAGCAAACAGATCTATCTCCGGCCTTCCCCATGATTGTGTTATGAGTAAGATGATGTCTGGGTGCAGCATCCATAGTAGTTCTGCTTAAGCTGTCTGCCAATGTATTGTCTTTCCCTGGCATGAACTGGGACTGCAGTTGTATAGTGAGTTTCAAGCAAAGGTCACATAGATTCATGGCCAGTCTGCACAGAGGGTAGGAATGCGTGCCTCCTTGCTTGTTTATGTACCACATAACCGTGGTGTTGTTTGTCCTTATGAGCAGGTGGTCTTGAAGGAAAGGTTTGAAGGCCTCGATTGCGTGTATGACTGCCAGCATTTCCTTTTGGTTTATGTGCATGCGCAGCTCTCTGAGACCATAGCCCTTGGATACATTGGTCCTCCATGTGTGCTCCCCAACCTCTGTCTGAAGCGTCCGTGGTGATGGTCTGGTTTGCTCTTGGTTTGCTGAAAGGCAATCCTCTGTTCGACTGGCAGGCTTGAGCCCACCACAGGAATTCCTTTTGAAGGCAAGGAATGAGTGGAATCAAAGTTTCTAAGCTGTGACTGTGCCGAGTCCATACACTCCTTAGGTACCATTGCAATTTTCTCATATGCAGCCTGGCTTGTGGAATCAGAAGTATGCAGGATGCCATGTAACCCAGGGCCTGCAGAACTTTCCTTGCAGTCAGCTGAGTTTATCTAGTCAGATTCTTGAAGTAGTCCGGAAGTGGTTTTTGTTTTTCTTCTGTGAGAAAGGCTATTTGGGTGGTTGTGTCTAGATCCGCACCCAAAAAGGTTATTCTTTGGGATGGAACAAGTCTTGATTTTTGGATGTTGACTGTGTATCCCAAGGCCTGTAGTAGGTGGATGGTATAGTCCAAGTCCTTTAGCAAAATTCTCTTGTTGTCCGCTTGTATAAGGCAGTCGTCCAGATATGGGTAGATTTGAATCCCCTGAAGTCTGCATTGTGCAATTACTGATGCCAGGCATTTCGTGAATACTCTGGGCTCAGTAGATAAGCCAAAGGGCAATGTTGAGAATTGATAATGCTCTGATCCTGCAAGAAATCTGAGGTGTCTTCTGCAACTTTGTCAAATAGGGACATGCAGGTATGCCTCCTTGAGATCTAGAGTCACCAGCCAAGACTCCTTGCCCAGCATGGAAAGAAGTTGCTGTAGTCAGAATTTTGAATTTTGGCACAATGAGGCAAGTATTCAGTGCGGACAAGTCGAGAATAGGCCTCCATTGATTTTCTTTTCTTGGAACAAGGAATAATCTGGAATAAAATCCTTGGCCTTGTTCTGAAAGAGGTACCTTTTCTATGGCTTTCATTTGTATTAATTTGGTAATTTGCTTCAAAGCCTCTGCCCTCTGATTTGGTGGCAGGTCTGGCATTCCTATTCTTTTTGGCAATGTGTGGAAGTGGAACCTGTATCCTTTGTCTATTATTTGCAGTGTCCATGTGTCACTTGTAATGTAATGCCAATTTTTTGAGAATAAAGAAAGCTTTCCGCCCAATGGTGCTTCTAACTGAGCCCTGGTCGGCGGAGTCAAAATAAAGTCATTGAGTCTGTCCTGGTGTAGCAGTTGTTGTTCCTGCACCACCTCTCTGGTTGGGAGGCTGCCACTGACCGCCTCTGTAGGAGCCTCTAGCTTGCCCTCTACCTCTGGCACGCCTATTCCTGCCTCTCTGGGATCTGTCTGAGTCCGGAAAGGACTCATTCTTAGTAGGCCAATTTCTGCTGAATCTCGGTGGTTGTACTTGCAGAAAGTCCTTGACTGTTTGCACCGATTTTGCCTTTTCTTCAAGCTTCTTTAAGACCTCCTGAACCGTGGAACCAAATAATTTTTGCTTTTCCATTGGAGCATCCAGAAGCTTAGCTTTAACATGGTCTGGTAAAGATTGTTCCTTCAGCCAGGCATGCCTACGTATAACTGCCCCTGTCATAGCTGACCTACACGAAGCTTCCAATGCATCATAACCACACTGCAAAAAATGGTTACTAACCTGCTGTGAGTTATGTACCAGATCCTGAAGTGATTTACGGTCAAGGGGTTCAGAAGAGGACAGCTTCTTATACAATTCATCTAACAAATACTCTTGGTACTGAATCATATGAAATTGACAATTTAATGCCCTCCTGGAAAGAGTTGCAGAAGTATACACTTTCTTACCCCATCTCTCCAAAGCTCTAGACTCCCTTTCAGAGGGTAGAGGATTTTTAGCAGTGGCAGCTGCAACCCATTTTGGGCCCTGGGAAATTGTTTCTGGGTCTGCAGAGTGGGCCTTGTACAGGTGTAGATGAGAATCCGGGACCATGTAGTACCCATCAGGTTTGGCAGGAGCTGGTGGGAGAGAATCAGGGGCTGTACTAGCATCAGAGTACACATCATCAATAACATTCACAACAGGAGGTACAGCTAAAGGTCTATGTTGAGGTAAATGTAAAAAGGTCCTTAATCTCTAGAATCAGAAAATTCCTGGCCCTGCCATTGAAAATGTTCTCTCAGAGTGTAGTGTCTCTCCAAATGAAAACTCTTCAGGAAGGGAGGCCGAAGGAATAGATTCTTCAGCATCAGAATCCTCGTAGGCCGAATAAGCCTCCTCCTGGTGGTCTGACAAAGCAGAGCCATCTGTGGACTCATCTGAGGAGTGGGGGTCAGAGGGCTCAACCCTGGGCCTTTTGTCTGGTGGTGGTTGAGAGCCCCTGTCCGGGTGAGGTTGAGAACCTCTAATTAAAGAGATAAGATCCTCTGCTAGGCTGAGAATCTGTGAGCCAGTGGAAGGTCTCAGAGGAAACCTTGGGAGGCAAAGCTTTAGTAAGTTTAGCAGCTTTAGCCCTAGAAAAGGCCTTAATGGACATGGATGCAGGGGGTCTGGCTGCACCACGTGCAGGAGCAGACTTGTCTAAAGGAATGGTGTCGGACATTTCCTGGACACCAGTTTCAGTAAGTAATTCAATGACCAACTCGGCCGGGGCCTCCGGGGCCGAGGTAGTCGGTTGAGTGGATTCGGTAGTAGGAAGCACCGAGAACTCTGTTTCTGCCGAAACAGAGACACTCGCGGCAGGCCTGACCGTGATTTCAGCCGAAACTGCGGGCCACATGTGTCGGCCCTCGTCCTTCCGTTTAACGGAATGCGAAGTCGGAGTCTCCAACGGCATCTTGTACGCAAAATTAGCCCCAAAGAATTCCTCTGCGAACTCCGACCGACGTCTAAGAGTTCGTCGGTAGAAGGAAGCACAGGCTGAGCAGGCAGAGACGTCGTGGTCTGGGCCTAAGCAAGGGAGGCAGTAAGAGTGGAAATCCTTATGAGGTATTTGTTTCCCACAAGTTAAACAATTATTTACTTTATCTGACATCGGCTGAAGCAAGAGAGAGTCCACAACGGGGTACTTAGCTTTTTCGAAGTCTTCGGTAGCTGAATCACAGGAGCTGGCAGACCGGCACTTGCGAACTGCTTCTGTTTCGGGCACCACGCGGCAAGAAAGACTGAGGAAAATGGCGTCGGCTGATGCTTTTATACCCCAGACGCTCGGACGTCGGGGAAAGTGTGACATCAGCAGACGCCAGACCCAGACTTTGGAATCCGGCCGAAGGGCTGCCTGAGGCAGGACAACCCATATGTGATGACTGCAGATGCATCCTTGAAGGACATCTGTGGTGTTGTCTGTTTTTATTAGCAGGGGTCCTGGTGAGAGTAGGGACCTGAAAGCTGTCAGAGCATGCTGCACAGCTAGCATATCTTTTTGGTTGATGTGCAGAAGATTTGACTTGGGATCCAGTATTCCTGAATGCACTTCTTGTTCAGGTGTGTTTCCAGGCATAGTCTGGAGAGTCTGTGGTTGGGGTCTGGGAGGCGTGGGGTTAAGTAAAGTGAATTCTCTTGTTGTGGCTGCATGCTGCTGCCAACCAAAGAAACTCTGTCCTTACACAAGGTATATGATAGCTACGACAGTTTCCAGGTCCTGAGAATCTTGGCTCCAAAGACTTTTTAAATACCACTGAAGTTTCCTCATATGCAGTCTGGCATATGGAATTAGTAGGATGCAAGAGGCCATGATCCCAAGGGCCTGCAAGATTTTCCTTGTGGATAGCTGGGTTCTGGTGGCCATTTGAGTGAAGTAGCCTGTCAGATAGGCTTGTTTTTCTGGAGTAAAGAATGCCATCAGAGATGCTGTGTCTAAGCTTGCTCCCAAGAATGCAATATTTTGACTGGGGACTCGTTTTGATTTTTCATAGATAGTGTACCCCAGGAAGGTTAGAAGGTTCTTTACAAATGTCAGGCGCTGCAACAGCGGTTCCTGAATGTCTGCCTGAATCAAGCAATCGTCCAAGTATGGGTAAATTTGAATTTTCCGCTGTCTGCAATAAGCAATGGCTATAGCCAGGCATTTTGTGAATAATCTGGGAGCAGTGGATAAGCCAGACGGAAGTGCAAACAACTGAAAATGCATAGATCCTGCCTGAAACGTAGGCATTTCCTGCACGAGTCCCTGATAGGGATGTGCAGATAGACGTCTTTTAAATCTAACAAAGCATCTTTGGACAGCATAGGAGGAAGCTGTTGAAGGGTGAGCATTTTGAATTTTGGTACCACAAGGAAGGTGTTTAGAATGGAAAGATCTAAAATTGGGCACCAAGTGCCCTCTTTTCTGGGTACCAGGAAAAGTCTGGAATAGAACACTTAACCTATCTGTTCTGCAGGGACAGGTTGAATTGCCCTCATGGAGAGAAGGGATTTAAGTTGGTTTTGTGCCTCTGCCCACTGGTTTGGAGGAAGGTCTGGGAACCCTTTTGGGGTTGGCAGGGAGTGGAAGTAAAATTTGTACCCCTGGGATACAATGCTGAGGATCCACCGGTCTCTGGTGATGGAGATCCAGTTTTTTGCATGATGGGCAAGTTTTCCTCCTAGGGGCATGAGCAGTTGGGCAGAGGTGAAGAGTGGAATAGAGGAGTCATGGTGAATTCTTTCTGTAAGGGGGTGGCTTAGCACTCCCTGTTTTTGAAGTGGAGGCACTCCATTGCTTAGATCTCTGCATACCCTGAGACTGTAGTCTGGGGGGGGGGGGGTCAGTTTCCCCTGGATCTAGTTTGAGATGGCCTTGAGGGGGCAAGAAAGGACCAATGTTTCGAGGGGCAATGCCTACTGAATCTAGGAGGCTGCACCTGCAAGAACTTTTAGTTATGTACTTACCTTAACTTTAGATGTTTGGGATCCATCTCGCCTACATTCTGTACTGATGGGCTCGGAGCCGATCCCTTGGCTCCGACTCGGCACGCTATGCTATAGAGCAAAGCCTCTTATTGGCTGAGCTATTCTCTATCCCAGGAAGCACCACCACTAACCCCCCAGATCTTGTTTGTCCGCATTCATGCACACATACATAAGTTGTTTACATAACATTGCCAGATGTTTCAAGATGAAACAATAGAATTCGGGCCATCCGATCTCTTCTGATCTCCAAGGCAGGGGGAAGGAGGGTGGGTATTAGGAATGTAGGCGAGATGGATCCCAAACATCTAAAGTTATGGTAAGTACATAACTAAAAGATGTTGTGATCCTAACTCGCCTACATTCTGTATTGATGGGACAGCGTCCCTAGCACCTAATTCCTGGGTGGATCACTGGAAAACACTCCTGAGCACTGTGGAACCAAATGAAGCTCGCCCCCGAGATGTCACATCCAATTTGTAGTGGGAAATGAAAGTGTGCGGGGAAGACCACGTAGCCGCAGCACAAATGTCACTAATGGCAAGCTTAGAATGGAATGCTATTGAAGTAGCCATAGCTCTCGTAGAGTGAGCTTTGAGAGGGGTCGTAAGCTCTTTATTAGAAGAGGAATAAGCTTGACTAATACAGTCCCTGATCCATTTGGCAATAGTGACCTTTGCGACGGCTTTGCCCAATTTATTATCCGAAAAGGATACAAACAATTGATCTGTTTTCCTTATTTGTTTGGTCCTATCTAAATAAAAATGCAATTGCCTGTGGACATCTAATGTGTGGAATATGTATTCCGCTTTGTTTGAGTACTTTGGAAAGAAAACTGAAAGTTCTAATGACTGTTGTAGACAAAAACTGGAACAAACCTTAGGGACAAAGGATGGATTTGGCCTGAGAGATACTCTATCTTTGTGAAAAAACAGGTACGGAGGTTTTACAGACAAAGCTTGAAGCTCTGAAACCCTTCTGGCTGAAGTAATCGCAACCAGAAAGGCAGTTTTCCACGATAGAAATTTCAAATCACATGTTGCTGCCGGTTCGAAGGGGGGGGGGGGGGTTGAGGCACGCAACACCACATCGAGATCCCATGGAGGAGCAGGATGAGAAATCGGAGGTCATAAAAGCGCAGCACCTTTCATGAAGGTCTTACACAATCTGCTGCTCATTAAAGGTGGGTTTATAAATTTGTGAAAATTGGAAATAGCTGCCAATTGAACCTTGATGGTAGAGAATGAGGAACCTTGATTGAATAGGGAAGTTAGAAATTTCAGGACTTCCGATACAGGAATAGTGATGGGATCCAGACCTCGGAGTTGAGCCCAAATAGCAAATCTCTTCCATTTGCTAGTATACAACTTCTTAGTGGCAGACTTGTGGGCCGAAAATAAGATATGTATGACTTCCGGGTCTAAGGTATGATTCCTGACTATAGTCTGAAAAGGAGGAGCCAAGCTGTTAATTTCAAGGTGTGGAGGGACTGGTGGAGTAGTCCCGACTGAACTAATAGGTCTGGGATCTGATCCAGGAACCATGGACTGTCCAGTGCATATCTCCGAAGATAGGGGAACCATATCTGACGAGGCCAGTAAGGAGCAACTAAGATCATTTTGCTCCCCAAGTGAGATGCCTTTTGGATCACTCTGGGAAGGAGGGGAACTGGGGGAAAAGGCGTATATCAAGCCGGTGGGCCAAGGATGGGCTAGTGCGTCCATAGGGCTCTCCCCCGGGGCCGGGGTGAGGGAGAAGAACTTTTTGCACTTCGCATTCAGCGGGGTTGCGAAGAGATCGCAACAAGGAATTCCCCATTTGCTGAAAATCTGAGTTGCAACCGTATTGTTCAGAGACCACTCGTGTGGAGTGAGGATCGTTCTGCTCAGTCTGTCGGCTATGACATTGGACTTAACAGGGATATGAGTCGCCAATAGAAATCGTTTGGTCGACACTGCCCATTCCCAAACTCTCATGGCCTCTCTGCAAAGGGGGTAGGATCTGGTCCCTCCCTGTTTGTTCAGGTACCAGACTACTGACATGTTGTCGGAGTGAATGGCAATTACGCCCCGAGGGAGGTAATCGTGAAGGGCTTGTAGGGACAGAAACACCGCCCTCATTTCTAAGATGTTGATATGAAGAAGGCTCTCTTCCGAATGCCATTTGCCTTGGACTGACCTGCCCAGGGAATGCCCCCCCCACCCCACCTGGGAGGCGTCCGTAGTCAAAGTGGCCACAGGAGGAGGTGGAACAAAGGGTCATCCCTGATCCAGATTGGAGGGCACCAGCCACCAGCGAAGGTCCTGTTTGCAGGTTTCCGTGATCCATATGAGGTGACGGAGGGAGATCTTGAAAGGACCACTGTGTTCAAAGAAGCCACTGGAGAATTCTCATGTGCAACCTTGCTAGGGAAACTAGAAGAACCGTGGCGGACAGAGATCCCAATAGCTGCAGGACCATTCTGGCTGGGGCTTTGGATCTGGGAAGTAAGGCTCTAACTTGAGCCTGTATGGTTTGTATCCTTTCTGTAGGAAGATAGACCCGCATTCGGTTTGATGATGAATCTTATGCGTTGAGATGGCAGCAACACAGACTTTGGCCAATTGAAGGTGATTCCAAGGGAAGTGCCCAGTGATATTGTGGCTTACAGGCTCTGCAATAGTAGATGCTTGGAGGTGGCAGTTAGGAGCCAGTCGTCTAGATACGGAAACACCTGGAATCCTAGACTTCTCAGGTGAGCAGTCACTACCGCCAAGCATTCGGTGAACACCCTGGGGGTTGTGGAGAGACCAAAGGGCAGCGCGCGGAACTGAAAATGACCGTCTCCTAGGCTGAAGCGCAGATGTCTCCTGGACGCTTGATGTACCACGATATGGTAATAAGTGTCCTTGAGATCTATGGAGCACATCCAAACACCTTTCTCCAGCAGTGGGAGAATGGACTGTAGGGTGACCATTCGGAACTTGGACTTTTTGACTGAACGATTTAGAATGCTGAGATCCAAAATGGGCCTCAAGTCCCCGGTCTATTTTGGCACCAAAAAGAATCTTGAGTAAGTCCCTAATCCGATCTGGTCTGCGGGGACCGGTTGGATGACTCCTTTTTGAAGCAGCTTTGAGACTTCTAAGGCTGCAATTTCCCGTTGACTGGGTGGCGGGTCCGGGATTTTCTTGGACTGAGGTGGGGAGTGAGAAAAGGGAATGGTGTAACCTCCGGCGATAATTCGAAGCACCCATCGGTCCTGAGTGATACCTTCCCTAGGCTTTTAGGTGCCTCGAAAAACGACCCCCGACTGGCTCCGGAGCTGCACAGTTGGGCAATCCCTCAGGGACTGTGAAAGGCTGAAGAGCCACGAAAGGACTCACGGTCTCCAGTGTTGCGGGGGCCTCTGCCACCTCTGGGGCGGCGTCTTCCAGAAGAATTTCCCCCTCCTCTGCCTCTAGAAGGGGGATTGTCCTGCTGTGAGGGATACGACTTCTGAGATCTACGGAACCATATTTTCCCTCCTCTTTTAGCCTTGGGGGAAAGGCCGAAAGGGAGTGGAAAATCGTGCCCCTACGGCAGTCAAAGTCTTACCTTCTTGCTCGCAGCGGGTCAATGTGTCCTTTACCTTGGGTCCAAACAAGGATGACCCATCAAAGGGGGCGTCGGCAAAGGAAGACTTGAAGGCTTCCGCAAAATGACACAGGCAGAGCCAGGCTTGCCTCCATAGAGCAATACCTGTACCCGCCGCTCTACTCGCCCCTTCGGCCGCATAAGAAATGAGCCTCATGGACGAGTTTGATATGGATGACAGCGTAGCCAACTGAGAGCCAACCGTCTGGGCCAGCTGCTCAGGTAGGTTACCCAAGAGGGTATCTGAAAGCTTCTTGATCAGATCCCTCTGAAACCTGGTGAAGTGCGTTAAATAGTTCAGGGATCTTAAAGTAAAGGCCGCTGAACTAAGGGTGCGCTTACCGTACAGATCCATGCTCCTAGACTCATTAGGAGGATGGACGGACGTCGAAGCCTCAGCTACATCTTGCTGGGTAGCAGATTCCACCACCAAGGCATCTACAGCCACACCTTTCGTCAAAAACTCCTTTTCTGGGGGTGCTGACAGGAACTTATTTGGGCGAGCAGGCACCGGTTCCACAGAGTCTGGGTGTTCCCACGCCCTTCGACAGATCAAATCTAGAAGCTCAAAGGGCGGAGACACCCAGGAGGCGGAGGGCTGAGCCCCGAAGGCCTTAAGGAATACCAACTCGTCAGCAGAAGGGGGTTTGGATTGCCAGCCGCCTCGTTGTTTGAGGGCTTCCAGGATGTCTGCAAAGGAGACATCATCTAAGGATGACTTAAGGGACCCCTCTGCATCATCAAGATCAGTGTCTGACGTGAGAGACTCATCGGGGGAGTCAACGTGCTTCCTCTTGCACGATCTTTTCCTTGGGGGTTCCTCCGAAGAAGCTTCAGAGGGACCTCCAGGGGGGACCCCCAGTGGGGGTGACCTCAGGCCCCGGGGCTCCGCTGTCCAAGGACAGGGGGACTGCCAAAGACCCAGTCTCCGTATGCAGGGAAGGTGCTGGAGAGACCGTGGAGGTAGCCAAAGAAGATTTGGCTAACGCATTCCTCATGGCCCTGAAGGCCGGACCACCAGAATCGTGGGAAGGTTCCACCTCCGTGGCCACGACAGTAGACTGCACCCCCGCAGCCGATGCACCGAGAGGAAGGCTTGAGACTGAAAACATCAGTCCTGAAGCGTCCCCCCGGGGCCGACAGAGGAGGTCCGCTTACCGAACTCAGACTCGAGAGCCGGGGTTGGAGTAAGGGTCGGGCTCGACCCGAAAACCTCCATCAGTTCCACCAGCACCGGCTCCAACGGTGCCGAGGCTGTTGGAGGAGGAACCATAACTACAGGGTGGACCATCGGCTCTGAAGCCGAACGGGCCGGAGTCGAAACTAACTTTTGGAACACAGGAGACTGGAAAAGTCTTAGGAGCACCCTGTCGATGTCCGAATCAGACATCTTGGAGGATCTAGATGACACCGATCGGGTCCGAACAGACTTCTCCATCGGCTCCAAAGGACTGGGGGACCGGCTCCGAACAGACACTACCAATATCGGTTCCGAGGGAGAACCCAAAACAATTTCCCTCAGTGCCGAGGAGGGCTTCGGCGCCGAAGGGGTAGAGTCTGAGCCGGCAACCCTCATCGGCTCCAAAATCAGTGGAGCCGATGGTAACCCGCCTCTCGATGCCCCAGTCCTCGGCTCCGAAACAAGAGTCATCGAGACTGGAGGCATCAAGGCAGACCGTTCCGCCCTCGGCTCCGAAGTCCGTGGAGCCAATGGAGAAGCCTGCCTAGGTTTCTTAGCAGTCTGTTCCGACGGGCTGGTCGGAGCCGACGCTTTCTTCTTAGTAGGACAGGAAGAGGAAGATAAGGCCTCCTCGAAGGAGGGTTTAATCAGCCCTTTCAATATTAATTTATTCTTCTTCTCTTGGAGGACTCTAGAAGAAAAGGCGTGACGCACGCTACAGGACTCCTGTAGGTGCTTGGCGCCTAAACAATATACGCATGAGGAGTGGTCATCGGTTATAGACATTTTATAACCACACCTCGTGCACTTTTTGAACCCTGAGGGTCTATGTTCTTTTGACATCTTAACTGACTACCAAAAAACACTGCAACAAGATAAGTAGCACTATCTGCTCAGAATGAGATTTTTAACACAATACAAAAATTTTAAACCAACTTTTTTTTTTTTTAAAAAACACAATACAATATCAAAAAGAAAAATACAGAAAAGGAGGGCCAAGACCCTCTAATTTAAACAGGTACTTGACCCCCTAGAAAAAATAATATACACTAACTGAAGAATAGGGGAAGGCCCCTCTAACTTAAACGGGAAACCTTTCCCTTAATCAAAAACACAATTCTTCACAATAAAACGCTTCAAAACACACTCGTACAACAATAGCTGTTAAAACAGCTTTTTGGGTAAGAATAAGCAATTTCCTGACAGGAACTTTGAAAGAAAACAGTACTTAGCTCAGCCAAGTTTGAGACCACGTCCTAGCTTGTAAGCGGCAAACGAGATCTGGGGGATTAGTGGTGGTGCATCCTGGGATAGAGAATAGCTCAGCCAATAAGAGGCTTCGCTCTATAGCATAGCGTGCCGAGTCGGAGCCGAGGGATCGGCTCCGAGCCCATCAGTACAGAATGTAGGCGAGATAGGATCACATAACATCTGTCTGCATAGATTTAGCCTTTTCTTCTATCTTTTTTTAGAACAACTTCTGCTTTGGTGCCAAACAGATTGCCCTTGTTCAAAAGGGTGTCTAGTAATTTTGATTTAACATGGTCTAGCAAGGTCTGTTCCTTAAGCTAAGCATGCCTTCTCAGTACAGTGACTGCTGCCTTGCAAGATGCTTCTAGGGCAAAGCCACACTGCAAAGTAGGTTTGCTGACTCGACTTTAATTCTTTATTTTCCGCACAGTCTGTAAAGGTATGTAATTTTTGCTTAAGTTGCATAATATGTTGCTAGTGTTTCAGCATGTGAAACTGGCAATTCAATGCCCTAATGGCGAGAGTTGCAGAGGTGTATACTTTTTTTACCCCATATATCTAAAGCTCGGGAATCAGTCTCCGAAGGGGTGGGATTCTTAGCTGTAGTAGCTTTAATACCTTTAGGCCCCTGGGAAATTACCTCTGGGTCAGCAGTAGGATTTTTGAAAAGAAATTTGAGTGTCAGAGATTACCCCTGCTCCAAGGAGCAGGGGTAAAGTATCAGGAGTTAGAATGGATTGCATTAAAACATCCACAACATCCAGAACTGGAGATATTGATAAAGGTTTATATTGTGGCAAATCTAGAAATTCTGAGTCTCTCTGAAGTGAGGATAGTCTTGGCATTCCCAGTGGAAATGCTCTCAAAGTATGTAGGGTTTCACCAAAAGAAAAATCCTCTGGGAAGCAGACGGAATAGATTCCTCTGCATCTGAATCCTCCTAAGCAGATAAAGGCATGTCTTCTTATTCAGAAACCTCAGTCTCAGATTCTTGGTCGGTTAAAGCTGCTGGGGACAGGTCTCTTTCTCTTGGCAGAAAGCTAGCCTCCCCTAATCAGCATAATCAGGTCTTCTGCCATTTTAAACACTTCATGTTGTGGCAAGGAAGCAGGTGCTTGAGTTTGGGTCTTTGTTTTAGGTTTAGCTCGTACTCTGGGCCTTAAAAACTCGGTAGTTTTAAAAAGAACTGAAGACGCCAAAGAAATCTGTATCTAATAACGGTAGTGCGAAGAACTTCCTGGAAGCCGGTGCCTGCACAGTGGCTTCGGACCCTTCCAAGGTAGGGACATCCGCAGGTTCTGTAGTCAGAAGAGTCTTGCGGCATACCGGACTCTGAACGGGTGTCAGTAGCAGTCTGCAAATCCATCCAAGTGGGCATCAGGGGCTGCGAAAGCACGAGTACCAGCGAACTGGCGACTAGCTTAACAGAAGCGTAGTCTGCAGTTTTGGACCTGTGCGGTCCGTCTTTATCCTTACATTTTTTCGGAAGATCTGTTAGTCGGATGGCTTACCAAAGCCCTTTCGGAATATGGAGACAGGGAAAGTATTTAGTGACAATAAGGGCCAGACGACGAATAGTTTGGGCGTTGAACAAAGCACAAAACAGACAGCGAGGTACATCATGGTCTGGGCCTAAACAAGTGACGCAGTAAGAATGGAAATCTCAGTGTGGTATTTGCTTTCCACAGGCGAGACAATTGTTAACTTTTCCTGACATAGCTTCGAGCAAGAAAAAAGGATCCCCAACAGGGTACCTAGCTTTAGAAGACTTCAGAATGATTCAATTCGAAAACGAAAACTCAGGCAGTGGCCGACAAGCACTCGTGCAAGCTGCTTCTGCATCAGGCTCCTCTGCAAGGAAGACTGATGTAACGGCATCGGCTGCCTGTTTTTATGCCCCTGACAACCTGACGTCAGTCCTGGAGCGACAGCAACTGACACAGAAATACTAAGTCTCTGGTATTCAGGCCGACAGAGGGCTGCCTGCAGGCAGATAACCCAAGTGTGATGACTGCAACAGTGAAACTAAGAACATCCAAAATTACTTCCTGAATGGAAGTTCGAGATGGCTGCCAATTAAGTTTTATTGTAGAGAAACTGGTTCCCTCTTTCAAAAGAATCTTAAGTATAACTGATACAGGAACTGAAAATGGATCAACGTTCTGTTTGTAGGCCCAGAAGACAAACTTCTTCCATTTGATCCTATAGACTTTCTAAGTACTCATTTTCTGGGCAGCTAGTGCATCTTGGACAGCGAAAAGAAGCCTTGACCTTTGCACAATTACTGGAAGATGAGAAACCAAGCAGTCAGTTTGAGGGATACTGGGTTGGCATGAAAACGGAGGTCCTATTTGGGTTCCAGCATCCAAGAATATTATTTCAGGTAGATACAGAGAAAGGGGAACCAAATCTGACAAGGCCAGTAGGGTGCAATGAGTATTACGGAGGTCTTCAAACATTTTGCTTTCAGCAGAAATTTCAGTATCAAAAGTGGAGGGGGGTAAGCGTAGAGACCACCAGGGGGGCCAATTGTGAATTAGAGTGTCCCTTGGGGACTCCCCCAGAGGGTAGGATCAGAGCGAAGTAGTTGCTGCACTTGTTATGAAGGGATGCAAACAGGTCGCAGCATGGCTGGCCCAAACAGTTAAAGATCATGTCTGCTACTGACTGGTCAAGAGATCACTTATAAGGGGTCGGGATGGACCTGCTGAGTTTGTCGGCAAGGAAAAAGAACTTCCCCAGTATGTGACTTGCAAGGAGAAAGCAGTCTGAAAACATTGCACATTCCCAAACCTTCATGGCCTCTCTACATAAGGGATAAGAGCAGGTTTTTCCTGGTTTGATGATGTGCCAGACAACTGACATGTTTGTGTGAATCACAATAATTCCTAGAGGGAGCATGTCCTGAAAGGCTTGCAATGGGAGGACTACCCTCATCTCCAGATTACTGATATGCTATCTGGTCTCTATGTGACCACACCTTGGACCATCATTCCCTTAAAATGCCCAACCCCCACCAGGAAGAGTCTCTGGTCACTGTGGCTGAAGAGGGAGGAAAGAGAAATGGTCTGCTGATTGTCAGGGTGGCAAACAGAAACCACCATTGGAAATGTTTTCTGCATACCAAAGTCAACTTGACAGGAGCAGATAGAGGCTGGTAGAGAATAGACCATTGAGCAGCCAAGGTCCACTGAGCCACTCGCATGAAAAAAAAAAAAAAAAAAAAAAAACTTTGCTAACAGGACTAAGGGAATTGGCAGCCCCCACAGATCAAAGAGCCTGAAATATCAGTCTTGCTGGAGGGGACAGCCAGCTTAATATGGCTTAAACATGGTCTCTCTGTGTCTACACAATGAGGGAGTAAAGCTGCAATCTGATTCCAAGTGTCCAAGGTAGCCCCGATGAATTCTAAACTAGAGACAAATTGGACTTGGTCAGGTTTATGGTGATACCAAAGTGACTAGCAAGGTTGAAAAAGTAATCCCTGGCAAGGGCAGTGAAGAGCAAGTTGCCCAGATATAAAAACACCCTCAATCCTTGCAGTCTCAGGTGAGCTGCGACTACGGTCATCCATCTGGTAAAACACCCTGAGGGCTGTGGGGAGTCCAAACGGTAGAGCTCTGAATTGGTAGCAACTGGCACCAGATGCGCAGTTGACTTCTGCAGAGTCTATTTTGATGTGATAGTATGCATCTTTAAGTCCACAAAGGCATCTAATAGTCTTTTCGCAACAGCGATTACATGGACTGAACTGTAACCATTTGGAACTTTGCCTTCTTTACAAATAAATTCAGTTTGCTTAGATCCAGAATGGGTTAAAAACCTGATCCCGGTGGCAGACCAGGTCTCCCCTTCCTGCGGGTTAAGTTCTCTGACAGATGGCTCAAACAGGGAAGAGCCAACAAACTAGGCATTCACAAAGGATGCCTTAAAGGGTTCCACAAAATCACAGAGCCTCATCCAGGCATATCTTCTAACAGTAATGCCTGAGCCAGCTGCTCGTGCGGTACCTTCTGTGGAATGGAAGATCAGCCTCATGGAAGAAATGGATAAGGACAAGAGAGTTGCCAGTTTGGGGGGGGTTGCTAGATCTTTGGTAGCTGCTGCCATAACCATGGCATCAACCAAAATACCCTTGGTCCAGTGGGGTCTGTCCTTGGTGGGGGAGGAGGGACAACAACTTACCTGGTCATTTCGGGATCAGTTTGTGCTCAAGCTCCTTCCAGGCCAGGCTGAACACCAAATCCACAAGCTCGTCTGCTGGAGGGGGAGGGGATCACCCAGGATGTAGATGGGCCCATCCAGAAAGCCTCCAAAAACAGTGATTCTGTTGGAGAAGGTTGGGCCGACCAACCACCTCTCTGCCTCAAGATCTCTATGTCCCCAAAGTAGACATCCTCCAGTGGTGACCATAAGGATCCCTACCCTTCAAAGTCAGCATCCTCGGTAATGAACTCTAAGGGGGAGTCTATGTGCCTCTTGCACAGCTTACAAGGAATCTCCTCTGAAGGGTGTTCAGAGGCAGTCTTGGAAGAAGAGGGGACTCCTCTAGGGGAAGAGTCTGGAGACTTGTCTGGACGGGCAGACTCTGGCCAGGCATGACAGGCACAATTCTCTGATCCAAGGGGGGTTGACATGAAGGGTCATAGCTCTGAGACCGGATCCCTATGACTAGAGAAGGTCCTTTCTATAACTTGGAGCACCAATGGACCAAGAGAATTCCTTTCTAGTTCCACAGGAACCAAGGCAACAGAGGAAGAATGAGTAGGGACCCCTGAGCTATGGGTTCCAGGTAGAACCAAACTGCCCAGTGGCTAAGTGACAAAAGGAAGAGACTGCTCTGATAGAGTCAGAGCCAAGCCCCTTAGCCAGATCCAAAGGAGACATCCAGGTTCCAAGACCAGCTGCAGTCAGACGACATTGGAACAGAAGTCAAAACAGTTGCAGTAGAAGGGTAGCTCCTCAGATCAGATCTCAGCCATCTCGGGTGGCTGTGATCCTGGGACTCAAGATACGGCGGGATGGATCAAAGGAGACAGTGCCAGAAAGGGAATGCTGGCATAACCCAGAAGGGATGGAGCAGACAAAACCACCAAATAGACGCAAGTCTTGAGGTTTTCCTGATAATCCTGTCCAAGTCAATCTCCGAAAGGCTCCTAAAATACCAGGAAGTCGCTACTGACTGAGGCCTAGAGTACCTTAGAAGTGTCTGCGGCAGTCCGGAGGGAGAGAACACCCCCACACCAAACTCTGGTGTTCAGTCCCTAGTTGTCACATCTGAAGTCTTAGGATCCGAGGTGGAAATCAAAGCTTAGATTAAACTGAGTACCTGAATGATGCCACTGATCAGAAGTGCTTCAGATTCACTGGCACCGAAGTGGGCCTCAGATCTGGCCCTGTCAGATCCAAAGATATTGGAATCTAAAGGCAGCTCCGATGACACCCTTGAGGACTTGTTGAGGGCATTTCTTAGAGTCAGAGGACCCTGCCGCACTGAGGGAGTTAGAGCCCCAGGAAAAATGTCCGAAGCTGGAAAATTACCCTTAAGAACTGGTTTATTTTTGCATTCTGCAATAGCTCTGGGATTAAATCCCTCACAAAAGGATCAAACAGACTGCAGATGTTCAGGTCCAACACAGTACACGCATAGGTTGTGTGCATCAGAATGAGGGAATCTGCACCCGCTTTCTGAGCATTGTTTAAAACCTGCTGCTTTATCAGACATAATTGGAAACAAAGACATGTCCACCTGAAAATAAAAACACCTAAAGACAAAGCACACAAGAAACAAGTTCTGAATCAACTACTTAAAATCTAACCTGAACGAATAACTAGCCAAAGATATAAATATCTAAGAATGCGTGTGTTTTTTTTCTGCAAAAACACACGCAACCAACGGCTAAAGAAGAGAGAGAGAAGGAAAGCATGGGCAAAGCCCAACGTCAGAACAAGGAGAGAAGGAATAAGTTCTAACCTCACACTATTAAAGAAAGGAAGGAAACTGAAAGGAATCGAAGAAAAATGACTTGCCTGTTATGAAGATAAACAGATATATGAAAATATATAGAAAGATTCCCACTACTATCCAAAGCACTCGAGACTCCAAAAAACCACATCTGTCACTGCTGGTGGCAAATGAGATCTGAGGGAGTTAGGCAAAGGACACACCATTATGGGAAGTGTGAGGAGCTTGACACTTAGAACCTGGTCTGGTCTGTAAGAATACGGCAGAGTAGATCAGGGAATTGCCTAAAGGATCCTTTACGATTAAAGATGAGGCAGCAGGGATTATTGTGCATGCCAGCCATTCTGTGTATGGTCAGGTAGCTTCTTCATTAAAAGCTCCAAAATGTATTCAATACTAGTGTGCTTGGTTCAATTGCAAATTAATTTTTAAAATACAAGAACAATCTCATCCACATACATACAAGACATGTTTATATACAACAGTATAGCATATAAACAGCTAATACATAACATGTACTAAAGCAGACCATTTATGATAAAATAACAGCTGTGGGCCTAGTACAGATCCCTGGGGAACCCTGAGGTAATGGTGCAAGATGTGCTAGAGTTGTGATCCAACAGCCTGAACATACTTCTCAACCTGTTAGAGCAAAAAGTCTGCACAAAGCCATAAATAATTGGGGGGGGGACCAAAAAAGAGACACTTTAAATATTGCTCTTACAAACTTAGAAAGTTGATAGAACAGGCTTTGCACTGGCATTCATTTTGTTCGAGGATATGAAGTCTGAAACTCAAATGGCAGTCATTGCTTTAAGTTTAACCCTTAATGATTTATCAATAATTTCTCAGAAAACCACAATTTTGAACAGACCAAAAATGGACAAAAATCTGGACATTCTGCAAAACTCTGTACAGTTGAGAGGTATGAAATGACCTGTTAGAAAGATGTCAGAATCACTGGCTTCTCTAATAAAGTTGCACAAACAGAGAAAATGAAGAAATGGGTGGTTAATGATCTCAAAGGCCTGCTTTAGATCCAAGAATAAGCCTTTCTTGTCTGTCAAAATACTAAAAAAAAAAAGAACAGCAGTACCTGTTAATCAATAAACAGTGGTACTATATATTGGTCTGAAATGGAGCTGCATAAAAGTACAGTTGTGTACACTTGCCATAAATGTAGATGTTCGAGTGTATTCACTGTTGCAGTCATTTCAATTGGGTAAGCTGCTGGCAGGTTTGTCGTCAGTGGGCCTGAATTCCAAAGTCTTGGGTCCTGCGTCGGTTGCTGTCTCCTCTTCCATGACATCAGGGGTATAAAACATGCAGCAGACGCCATTGTTTGGTTTTTCTTGCCCCCGATATAAGGTGGCCCCCAAAAAGGTAGCAAATATTTATATATATACATATATACATATATACACACACACACACACACACACACACACACACACACACACACACACACACACACACACACACACACACACACTTTACCTTCAAGCAAATACACCACATAGGCTGTAGACTATAGAGAAGGAAAGATAAACTTAAGAATGACAGGAGGATGGAGGGAGGGTAACCTGGACTGTAACAGTGAATACACTCGAACATCTACATTTATGGTAAGTGTACACAACTGTACTAAGTTCTTCGTGTTTCACTGTTGCGGTCATTACATTTGGGTAGAATTCCAAAGCTATGGTTGGGAGGCTGGAGCTAAACAGCATTAGGTGTGGCTATAAGGTCCTGCAGCACTGCAGTGGCAAAGCCTGCCCTGGACTTAAAGTGGCAAATGGTAATGCTTTGTAAAGGTGTGAACAGAACTCCAAGTAACAGCCTCTAGAATGTCTTTGGTTGGTACTCCTCTGAGAAAGGCTGCTGAAGTAGCTGCAGCTCTGGTGGAATGAGACTTAATGCCCTTGGGCACAGGTTTACCATGGTGTAAGTAGCTGAAACTGATACAGTGGCTTATCCACTTTGAAATTGTCTGCTTTGAAATAGCCTTTCCTTCTGATCCTGCTGCATATGACACTAGTAATTGCTCAGTTTCTTACAGCTTTAGTCCTGCTCAAGTATAATCTTAGCGGTCTGTGTACGTCCAAGGAATGCAGAATTCTCTTCCCTTTGTTCTGTGGATTTGGATAAAAAGTTGTCACATTAACTGTTTGGTTAAGAGCCACACTGGAAACCACCTTAGGCATGAAAGTAGTATTTGTCCTCAGACACCCTTTCTGGGTAAAAAATGATAAAAGGCTCTACAGCCATGAGGGCCTGTAGCTCTGAAACTCTTCTTGCTGAAGTAACTGCTAGTAACAGAGCTGTCTTCCAGGATAACTTCATATCAGCGGTAGCAGATGGTTCGAATGGAGGCAGGGTGAGCTTTTCCAACACATAATGGAGGTCCCATGCAGGTAATGGTGATCTTCTAGGCCTTAAATATTTGGCTCCTCTAAGATACTGCTTTAGTAAAGGATGAGAAAAGACTGGTGGCTCTGTACTGTAATGTGCCGAAATGGCAGAGACATGGATTTTGATTGATGAGAAAGATAGGCCTTTGTCAAGCATCTCAGTCAAGTATTGTAACAGCTGAGGAATGTGTGGTTCTGCTGTATCATTTCCTTGTGCTCGATTCCAAGCACAGAATCTCTTCTATTTGACAGCATAAGATTTTCTTGTACTAGGCCTTCTGGCTTCCAAAATGACATCCATCACAGCTTTACTGAGAGGTGTCGTTTGCATGATTACAGGATTAGCCATGCTGCCAGGTTTAGAGTCTGTAGATGACTGTGCAAGATCTGATTTTTTTGCTGGAACAGTAACTGTGGTCTTTGAGGCAAGGTCCAAGCTGGGTATTGAGACAAGATCCTTAGGATTGGGTACCAGTATTGGCGGGGCCAGTCCGGGGCAATTAATATCTTTGGCTTCTCTTGCCAGACTTAGGAGGACCTTAGGCAGAGGAGGAAAGGCATAAACTGACAGGTTTTCCCAAATAAAGGATAGGGCGTCCACTTTCCATGCTTGTCTGTGTAAGTCCTTGTGCAGAATCTTCAATTGATAATTTTGGAGAGAGGCAAATAGATCTATGTCTGGGCTCCCCCATTTCTCTGTTATCATGCTGAATACTTGTGGATTTAGTTTCCACTCGTGAGGATCCATAAGGTTTCTGCTTAAATCATCTGCCAGAGTGTTCTGTTTTCCAGGCAGGAATTGAGCTTGAAGATTTATTTGGTAGGTCAAAGCTGTGTCACACAGTGCCATGGCTAATCTGCAAAGGGGGTACGAGTGTGTGCCCCATTGCTTGTTTATATACCACATGACTGTGGTGTTGTCCATCTTTATCAGTAGTTGTCCTGGATGAAGCAAGTCCTTGAGGGCTGTTAGGGCATTTTGAACAGCTAGCATCTCTTTCTGGTTGATATGTAGAAGCATTTGATTTGGTGCCCATATGCCCTGAATACATCTTCCAGCCATGTGGGCCCCCCAGGCATAATCTGATGCATCTGCTAAGGTTTGGCTGGCATAGGGTAGAGTGAAGGGCCGTCCCATGTTTTGGTAACAGGCCTTTGCCCACCATAGAAACTCCTGTTGCAGGCAGGAGATGAGATGAATCATTTTTTCCAGACTGTGTGAATGTTGACTCCATAAACTTTTTAGCTACCATTGAAGTTTCCTCATATGCAGTCTTGCATATGGAATTAGTAGGATGCAGGATGCCATGAAGCCCAGAGCCTGCAGAATTTGCCTTGCAGAAGACTGGATTTTTGTTGCCATCAGCTTGAACTAAGTAGTCAGTTGCCTTTGTTTTTCTGGCGTAAGGTAAGCCATCTGGGCAGTTATATGCAAGCTTGCACCCAGGAATGTTATATTTTGAGAGGGTACCAGTTGTGATTTATTTTCGTTTACTGTGTACCCTGGGCATGCTAGAAGCCTTTTCACAAACGCCAGGTGTCGTAGAACAGTGTCCTTGCTCTGTGCTTGAATGAGACAGTCGTCCAAGTAAGGATATATTTGAATACTTCTTTGTCTGCAAAATGCAATTATTAGTGCCAGGCACTTTGTAAAGACCCTGGGCACAGTAGGTAAGCCAAAGGGCAGTGCAGAGAATTGGTAATGCATTAAGCCAGCCTTGAATCTGAGGTATCTTCTGCACAACTTGTCTTATTGGGACATGCAGGTATGCCACTCAAGTCTAAAGTCACCAGCCAAGCATTCTTGCCCAGCATGGGCAGAAGCTGTTGCAAAGTCAGCATTTTGAATTTTGGAATGTCCAGGTATGTGTTCAGAATCGATAAATCCAGTATTGGCCACCAGGCCTTGTCCTTTCTGGGTACCAAGAACAGTCTTTAGTAAAAACCTTGTCCTTTTTCCTGTTCTGGTACTGTCTGAATGGCCCCCATATCCATGAGGGATGTAAATTGTTTCTGTGCCTCTGCCCATTGTATTTTTGGGAGGTCTGGCCAACCATTTGCCATTGGCAGAGTGTGGAAATGGAATCTGTATCCCTGTGATGTGATGTTCAGTACCCACTTGTCCTGGGTTAACTGCCAATTTTGAGCAAAAAGTGCTAGTTTTCCCCAAAAGATAAGTGCTTGGTGTAGGCAGAGGGAAGTCATTGGGGATTGCTTTCTGTAGGTTTGTGCTTTTTCTCCTCCAGATTTGGAGGTGGATGCGCTCCATTCCTTTGACCTGTATGACTCTTGAGCCTGGTACCTGGAACCCTTAGGGCGTCTGGATTTGCCCCTTAGAGCTCTGTCTGACACAGGAAAAGACCATTTATTTGTAGGCCAGTGTCTACTGAATCTAGGTGGCTGCACTTGTAAGAAATCTTTAACAGTTTGCGCAAATTTAGCTGGGTCTTCCATTTTCTTTGAAACCTCTTCTGCCTTAATATTAAAACAGTGAATCATGCTGTAAAGGTGCATCTAGCAATTTAGCTTTTACATGATCAGGCAAATTGTTCCTTTAACCAGGCATACCTCCTAATCACAGATCCAGTAACTGCGGCCCTGCAGGAGGCCTCTAAAGAATCAAAACCACATTGCAAAGTATGCTTTACACCTTGTTTAGCTGCATGCAACAATTCCTGCAATTCCTTATTTTCTGCACATTCTGAAATCATCATTTTCTGTTTCAGCAATCCCATAACATGTTGTTGG
The DNA here is from genome assembly GCF_019279795.1 of Protopterus annectens. NCBI lineage: Eukaryota > Metazoa > Chordata > Ceratodontiformes > Protopteridae > Protopterus > Protopterus annectens. The sequence goes on from NC_056728.1 coordinate 1,803,928,802, forward strand.
TACTTAAGCATATGAAATTGACAGTTTAAGGCCCCGATTGCCAAGGTTGCAGATGTATAAACTTTTTTTTCCCATCTGTCCAGCACCCTTGAATCTCTGTCGGAGGGGGTAGGGTTTTTGCTGATGAGGCCTTAACTCCCTTTGGACCCTGTGAAATAGTTTCAGGATCAGCAGCAGGGTTTCTAAATAAAAATTTATGAGAGTCAGGGACCCTGTAATACCGGTCAGGCTTATTGGGAGCCGGAGGTAGGGTCAGGCTGGACTCCGAAAAGACATCATCCACAAGGTCTAACACAGGGAGAATAGCTAAAGGCTTGTGCTGAGGGAGAAGGAGGAAATCCCTGAGCCTCTTTTTTGATTCTGAGAAGTCTTGACCTCCCAGTGAAAATGCTCCCTCAAAGTATGCAAGGTTTCTCCAAATGAATAATCCTCAGGAGGAGATGCAGATGGAATAGACTCCTCAGCATCAGAATCCTCATAGGGAGGTAAAGATAATTCCTGATCAGAAGAGGAATCAGAAGAAATAGAAACCTGATCTGAAGATTCATAGTCAGTGTCTTGCCTACGCCTCTTATCTGGAGGGGGATGGGTACCCCCTGCTCAAGGTAATAAGATCTTCAGCCATTTTGATCATCTGTTTTTTAGGCATAGAAGCCTGTGCACGTGGCTCAGGCGTAGTTTTAGAAGGTGTCTTTGCCTTCACTTTTGCAACTTTCGGTTTGATATAAAAATGTTGAGGTCTAAATACACCCTCAGAAGCCAGTGCCTGCTCAGCGGCTCCAGACCCATCCGAGGGAGATACATCTGCCGGTCCAATACCATGAGCATCTTGCGGCATGCCGGACTCCACATGGGTGTCGGTAGAAGCCTGCGACTCTAAGGTAGCGGGTACCAGGTGCTGCGAAAGCGCCCAAGTACCGGCGAACCAGCGACTGGCTTAGAAGCTTCATCTGTTTTGGAACTCAACTGCCTTTCTCTGTCCTTTTCTTTGCGTTGTTTACTCTGGTAGTCTGAGTGCTATCCAACGACATCTCTGGGTAGTTAAATCTGTTTCCAAAATACTTGGATGCAAAAATGTACCGACGCTCAATAGTGCACTGGTTAAATCCAGCACAAAACAGACAACCATACACATTGTGATCAGGGCCTAGGCAAGGAATACAGTATAAATGGAAATCCTTATGAGATATTTGCTTCCCATAAGTAATACAATTATTAACTTTTTCGGACATCGGTAAAAAGCAAGAAAAATGTTTCCCCAATGGGGTACTTGGCTTTAATGAAGACTTTGGTTCTGAAACTCAAATGCAAATATTTCAGTAGTCGGCCGACCGGCACTTGCAAAATGCTTCTGCTTCGGGCACCGCGCGGCAAGAAAGAATAAAGAAAATGGTGTCGGCTGCATGTTTTATACCCCGGACGACCTGACATCATGGAAAAGGAGACATCAACCAACGCAGGACCCAAGACTTTGGAATTCAGGCCGACTGAGGGCAACCTGTCAGCAGATTACCCAAATGTAATGACTGCAACAGTAAAACACGAAGAACATCAGTAAATCACACTTTGGATTTATTCTAGTGTCTAAACTTAAATTAGCTTTCCAAGAATTTTGGTTACAGAGCAACGATTAAAGATAGGCTTGTATTTACTTGTGCCACTACATAATGGTACTTTGTAAAGTTAAATTCAACATTCCTGATGTCAACAGGGAATAGACTATTTAAGAGGCTAAAAATACAGACTAAAGATTCAAAATGTGAATTTACCTGGTTATTAGGACTTTAGATGTAGCATGTGGTATTGCAGACTGTAGCAGCTATCCTCTCAGTTGAACATTAATTGTTTGGGTACTTGTGTATTATCGCAACAACATTCATAGCAACACAACCATCTCAGTTACAAGCCATTGTGCTGCCGAAAAACTTGTCAAAGTCACTTTGGAAGTGTGTGTCACTGAACTGTCTTCATGACAGTCACTTTACAGAGAACATATTGTGCTTACCAAGTGTAAAAGAATAGATACCTTTACCATTAACTGTCTCGTTTTTCACCAGGTATTACCTGTACATCACCACAGGATGTTATATGCACCCTACCCATTTGCAAAGGAAATTTGTTACATATAACTACAGCAATGGCCTTCCCAAAAGTATAATACAGCCATGAACTCTAGATCATCCTTAAAAAAAAATGGGTATAACCTTTAACCATTACTGATGTCATGCTTATTTGCAAGGCATTCGGACCTGCACATTTACAAAGAAAATGAAAGTAAACGTATATCTTTCTTAGCTGTTTTCGTCCTCAACTGAATAGTAGTTTGTACCCTTCTCGATCTTCAATTAATTTGCTTGTGCAGTTTATTAAGTCAATCTCGGTTTTCCAGAGTTCAGAAATGCAGTTGTCAAGACACACACACTTGTTTGGCAGGAGAATGGCCTGGAAATGAGACGTTTCTCCTGCTTAAGTGGTTGTGATAATATACTTCTGAAATCCTTCTCCGATTTCTAACCTATTATCTGTACCACTTCTGCACACTTGTCAACAGACACACACTTCCCAAGTAAGTTGGGCAACATAACTGGGCAGGAGAAGCCCTTGGAAATGGGTCGCTTCTCCCGCTCAAAGTGTGGTTGCGATAATATGCAAGTAGCATTGTTTGAACCAAACAGCTTACTGTAAACGAGTAAAGGGATGATGCTGGTAGGGTGGAGTCTTCACTGTTTTTAAAGGCAACAATGGAGAGAAATTACTTGTCTGATAACAAATAAAGTGCTCAGGTCCGGCTTACCAGAAGTTTGCAAGCCTTTGGCAAAAGTTGGTTGATACAAAGTGATTTGGTGCATTTCCCAAAACTTCTATGGCAAGCCATGAAAGGGAGATCAAGAATGGTTTTCTTTCAATGAGATGAGTTTAGCTCTGGTGGCCAGTTTTATAGTGTTAGTACTACCCAGATCTTTCTCCCATTCTAACCATGCTCTGTCTTGTGTTAATCAGCTACCCAAGTTCAGGCTTTAACAAGGGCAGAGAATTTCACCTGACCCTTCTAGGAGTTAAAGACACAAGTCTGCCCTGGACTGGAATTAATATACTACATAAAAAATGATACTACAGAAAAGTGCCCAGTCTAACCATGGTAGGGTTAGATCTGGCAACCTTTTTGACAAGTGACAAGTATAACTGTACTTACACAGTACATACTGTATAGTTACCCTATTGTTGAAATAAAACACAATAAATTGGTTACTAAAAAAAGTGCGCGTGCTGATTTGAGCATATACCAATAGAAGCTAATCCAGCCACTGGACTTCATATTGGTATGTAATGAAATCATCCATGATAGTTTACTACAATCAGAGCAAGTATATACAGAAACATTGGAAATTTCTGCAAATCTCTGCACAGCTGAGAATTGGAATGGTTATCGGCATTACAATACAGGACACTACCAGTAATCATACCTTTAAATTTTGCACGTTTACAAAATGACAGTTTACTCGTACGTTTGCCTTGCCCTTAGAGATTTTACATTTTCGGCTCAACACCAAAACTTTGTCAGTCAATAAAGCCACACATTAGTTTTATATTACCATCTACTCTCTCTTTAGGTTCATAGGTAGAGACAAATAGGGACAACTGCTACAGAGAAGTCACTTCCCTTGTATTTCTGACACATTAGGCAAGCATACTGCTATAAGCATGTGAAGTACATATGAATGCAAAGATGGAAGGGGAACACTAAAGAGCAGTTTTTCTTACCTTTCTTAAAACATTGCAACTTCTTACTTCGTTTGCTTGTGATCAAACTGCATCCAAAGGTAACTCCTGTAATACCCACACAAAGTCACTGGTTACTGCTAACTTATATTGCAATTTTTGAAAGTGTGAGCACATTAATGCTGAAGGTTGCTGCAGTTTTGCTGGATCACGTTATTTACGAGTTTGTACATTTTATCTAGTTGAGGATGCAAGAAATTCCCTTCACTATGTTTGCAAATGATGCAACAAAAATTACAATGTTATACTTCTTTCTGAAAGCAAATCCCATTTGTAGTTTGTACAACTAGATGCTGAATATTCAAAATCTAGGGAGGAAGGTTCTATAAACTGTGATCCGCTACATTACACACTCAACATAACTTGGTATCTGTGCTATCCAATGCCATTCTTCACAAATGGGCCTTGGATCCAAGCCAGCAACCTTTCAGACAGATCCAGAGCTCAAACTCCTACCCTTCCCATAATCCCTGGCTACCTTCTAACCCTCAGAGTTTGCTAAACTAATTGAAACACAGAAACAAGTTGCAACCAAAGACCAAAACCATGTCACCAAATACAAGCCATTCCAGCCTTGACAGAACCCCCAGAAGGACGGGGGAAGGAGGGTGAAAATGTGATGACCAATGACAATGTTATGATTACATGTTATGATATTATGATAAGTACACAACTCTATCTGATGCTATCTGTGTCATTATTCATCACAGATGGGGTCAGTCTCCAGCTACTGTGTCCTAGGTGGCCTCAAGGAAGGATATGCTGGAGCACGGAGGAACCAATGGAAGCCCTGCTCCTGGAAACCAGTCCAATTTGTAGTGCGAAATGAAAGTGTTAGGATTAGACCAAGTCACCTCAGCACAAATCTCATCCAGGGAAAGTCTGGCCAAAAAGGCTGATGACGTAGCAACAGACCAAGTAGTGTGTACCTTAACTGGTCTGGATAATTCTAAATGCCTATTAGCATAAATGAAAAATAAAGTGGCAATCCACCTGGAAATGGTCACTTTGGAAAATGCTTGGCCCCTTCTATTTTGAGACAAGTCTACAGAGTTCTGACTTTCTAAACTCTTCAGTCCTATTTAGATAAAAGCACAATTGCCTGTGGACGTCCAAACAATGTAAAATATATTCTCCTTTACTAGTGTAGTTAGGAAAGACCAGCGAAAGTTGAATCAATTGAGATTAGCTTCCAAAGCCACTTTAGGGAGAAATGAAGGATTTCTTCTGAGAGACATCCTGTCTTAAAGATCATGAACTGCGGGCTTCATGAACACAGCCTGAAGTTCCAGGACGCCCTCTTGACAGAAGTTATGGCCATGAAAAAGTCAGTCTTCCAAGAAAGGAATTTAATATCACATGACCCAGCTGGTTCAAAATGTTGCGTTGGGGACTGCAACACCAAGTCAAATCCCATGGCAGGGATGAATCTTTGATGGTAGGTCTAAGAGGAGAAACTACTTTCAGCAAGGCTTTGAACAGCTTGGAAGAAAAAGTAGGTTCCTCATTATGGAAATTAGAGATAGCAGCCAACTGGAGCTTAATGGTAGAAAAACTTGCCCCATCCTGAAAAAACAAAGATTAGAGTAAAATGTCAGGACCAGGGGCTAAAAAGGGATCCAGATTCCATTTTCTGCACAAACAGAAAATCTTTTCCATTTACTGGAATACACCATCCTTGTAAAATGCTTCTGAAAAGACAAAATGGTATTTACTTAGTGGAGAAGGAAGCCTGGACTGCAAAAAAAAATTACTGGAACTGGAGAACCCAAGCGGTTAGATGAAGGGCCCAGAGATTGGGAAGTGGAAGCCCCCAGGACTGGGAAATGAGACCCAAAATGGGACACATTATCCAAGGCAGACTTCAGATGAGACCTTGGGAAAGAGAATCACACTTCACAAGGCCAGAATGGGGCAATAAGGATGAGAGGGGTCTTCAGGCAATTAGCTTTTTGCAAGACTTTAGGTATTAGGGGAGTAGGAGGATATGCAGAGAAGAGTCCCAGATGCCAATCATAAACCAGAGCGTCCCTGGAGGACTCCCCTGCTGGAGGGATCAGGGAAAAGTAATTGATGCATTTCTGGTTGACTGGAGAAGAAGTGGCAAAACACGGCTGACACCAACCATCTAAATATTTGTCATGCTACTGATGGATTCAAGGACCACTCGTGAGGACTCCAGATGGACCTGACGAGTCTGTCAGCCAGCACGCTGGAAACTCCAGAATACGAGTTGCAAGAAGAAAGTGCCTGGAAGACATCTCCCATTCCCACACTCTCACAGCCTCTCTGCACAGGTGAACACGAAGGTGTTCCACCCTGCTTGTTTATATACCAGACCACTGCCATGTTGTCCACCTGAATTGCTATGGTTCCCAGAGGAAGGTACTCCTGAAAGGCTTGCAATGCGTTAGGACTGCTCATCTTCAGTCAATGTGCCTTGAACAGTCCTGCCCTGTAAATGCCCCCCTCCCACCTCAACATGGAGACAGAGGTCACTGTGGCTTTGGATGGGGGAAGACAAACTGGCCTACCTAAAAACAGGTCCTGAGACTGAAGCCACCAAATGAGAGGATTCCTGCACACCCGAGTCAACTTTACTGTCATGAAAATGGGCTGATCCACAATGGACCACTGGACTGCCAGGGTCCGCAGGAGAACTTGTATGTGATAACTGGTAAGGGGCACCAACTCAAGAATCAAATGAACTGACAGGCATGCTAGCTCCAGCAAGAGAGACCTGATCTTGAATGAGTTGGATCCTGTGCGTGTGTGTGTGTGGGGGGGGGGGTTGTGCTGCAGACTCAATACCATGTCTAGCTGGACCCTGACGAAGTCCAGGTTTTAGTACAGAAGGACATTGGACTTGGGAAAATTCACCATTATGCCTAGATGCTGGAAAAGGCTGAGGACACACCTGGTGGCCATTGACTGTCGATGCCTTATAGAAGCAGTGAGAAGCCTATCATCCAGGTATGGAAAAACCTGAAAACCTTGCAGCCAGAGATTACCAAATACATGGCAGTGGTGGAAGTATAACACCCGGGGGCTGTGTTGAGTCCAAAGGGAAGGGCTCTGAACTGGTAATAACTGGCCTCTCCTGGAGGATCTGTCGATTTTTATATGAAAGTATGTGTCCTTGAGACCCACTGAGCAAATACAATCATCCTTGCGCAAGAGAGGCAGAATGGACTTAACACTGACCATCTGGAACTTTGATAGATTTAGCTTACTGAGGTCCAGAATTGGATGAAGGTCCCCAGTCTTTGGTATCAAAGAAGCAGGTGAGTTCCGGACCCTCGACCTGTTGGGACCTCTTGGATGGCTTTTCGAGGGTGGCCATGAACCTCAAGATAAACCAACTCCCTTTGGCGGAGTGTAACGTCCGGGAGAAATTTCTGAATTGGACGGAGCTGAGATAAGATAAAGGAATAACCCCTGGAAATAATTTTTAGTACCCACTGATTGGAGAGAAGACTTGTCCAGGCTAGTGGGTGAAGGGAGAATAGACCAGCGGCTGCCTCCAGGGTAGGACAGATGGGCAGCGTTTCAGGAACGCTGAAAGAGCTTCTCCAAGAAGGATTCCCAGGAGCTCTGTTTCTGCAGATCACCTTTGCCTCTGGGGTGGCGTCTGCCACTGAATCCCCTGCCCTGGCCTGCAGAACAGAACTTCTGGGAAGCATCCTGAAAGGAAGACGGGAGTCCTCAGGAACCAAAATGTTTCTTACTGCCTTTCTGGATCTTAGAAAATGACTGCTGGAGGAGTAGAACACTTAATCCCTACAAAGGAAGAGAGTCTTGCCTTCCGGCTCGCTGCAGGTTAAGGTTTCCTTAACAGACTGTCCAAATAAGGTGGAATCAAAGGAGGCGTTGATGAAAGACACCTTAGAGGGTCCCGCAAACCCACAAATGTGAAGCCAGGCATGCCAAACAACAATGCCAATAACTGCCACTTGAGAGGTGGCCTCTGCAGTAATGGAAATCAACCTTACCGAAGCATTAGCCAAAAGTTAGAGTAGACAGCCTCGGAGAGCCTAGTTTGAGACTCTAGAGGCAACAACTCTGACAGGGAAGTGGTAAGCTCCAAGGCCAAATCCCTGGTCAGCAGGGGAGAGGGGACTCTGGCAGAAGATGGGTCCATCCCAAAGGCCATCAGGAACATGGATTCCTCTGAAGATGAGGTTGGGGAAGACCAACCAGTCTCTCCACTGGAGAACTTTGAGGATGGCCCCCAAGGAAACCTCCTCAGGCGTTAGTCTGGGAGACTGTCTCCCTCCTCAAACTCTGTATCCTCAGTGAGGGACACTCTGGGGAGTCCAAATGCCTCCCTCTTGCATGTTTGCTTCTGAAGGGGTTCCTCCACAGTGGGCTCATGGGAGGACTCAGAAGAGATTGGTACCCCAAGTGGGGCAGTGCCTGTCTGAAGTCACTCAGGGGGGCTGACCCTGGATGGATGATGAGGCCTCAGCACCCAATCCAGAGAGAGGATGAGGAGGACCTACAGAAGAAGAGGCAACTGCCAAACTAGAGAAGGTCATCTTTACCACCCGGAAGAACGAATGGCTGGACAACGCCCCCCAGTGGCCAGGTCCACCTGGGAATGGAGGAGGGACCTTGACACAGCAGCTAAGCACCCTGACAATACTGGCCTCAAGCTGTCAAGCACCAATGCCCCCAAGGGTAGGAAATGGTCTGAAAACTTCAGACCCAAACCCACCCACAGGAAACTCGCACAGGCTTCTAAAGCAAGCAGCAGTCTGGTCCAGGGGCAGCAAAACACAGCCAGCCACGGACCCCGACTGTTTCGAGACGGGGTAATTACCAAACAGTCGGCCTCTTACTAGAAATCCCCTGGTCCTGACAATCCAAAACTGAGGAACTGGAAGAGGAGACTGAAGTCCTGCAGATGGGGAGGGTCCCCTAGCCACATGGGCAGGGAATGGCAGCAAGCCCAACTCAATCTGGGCCTTGAGGAAACTCATAATCCTATCCATTTCTGAGGGATAGAGACTTCTGGAGGACCTGGACAAGGCCAACTAGTGCCAATTTTGAGATGGAGATCAGACCTTGGAACCCACCACCCTATGGTCCTGAGAAGGGCATATTCGACGAGTTGGGTCAGACGTCCTGTTTGACCAAAGAGAAAACTCGATAATGGGATCTGACAAATGTCGGATCTGGCAGCCTAGTTGGATCCCAAAGTTTGGATGAGACAGCAGTCGGATTGGACAAACTGGTTGGATCCAGGGATGGCTTGTGCCTACTCAGATCCAAAGGCCTCTACTCCATGGAGGTATTGGATCAGTGTGTCTGATCATAGGTCTTGGAACAGCAGATCTTGGATCAGAGATCCTCTCCTTCATAGGACGAGATGCAAAAGAGTACACCAGCTCAGAGGGAAAAGGAGGCCTCTTTTTAGGTTCCTGCAAGGGCATGGCAGAGGGGTCAGAGAGCAGAGGACCCCTTGAGCCAAGCCCTTTAGAAGAAGCTTATCACTGTGCTCTACAGGAGCCCTGGGGTTGAATGCAGCACAAAGGTCGAATTCAACCTCTAGGTACACCCTAAGCAATACAGACAACTCCTCGAGCAAGTTGGAACATGGCATTTTCAGACCACACGAGGAGCGCACACATGCACCAGCTATAAAAACACACTATCCTAGAAAAAAAAACCAAGAGAACAGAAATAAATATATTATACACACAAATATATATACACATATACACACACACCTATGTATGACTTTTTTGAACTACGCTAATTGAAAAAAGGGCAAGAAGTGGTAAACACCACAAGGGAAGGTAAAGTACAGTTGTGTACACTTAGCATAAATTTAGATGTTAAAGTGTATTCACTGCTGCAGTCATGACATTTGGGTTATCCCTGCCAGGGTAGTCCTCGGAAGCCTAGAGAGAGACTTGGTATTTGTGTGTCGGTTGCTGTCGCTTAAGGACTGACATCAGGTCAATAGTATAAAGTAAGGCAGCTGATGCCATTACATCAGTTTTTCTTGCCCTAACCTGTCAGAAGCCCCCAAAGTAGGAGGCCACTTTTTGGTGTAAGAACCCCACCAGTGGAAAATAAATACCAGTATATCCCGTATAAGGAAAGGAGCACAACAAGAAAGAATGGCAATAAAAGGAGTAAGAGAATAAAGGGGGGTGGAGGGAGGAAAACCAGGACAGCAACAGCAAATACACTAACAATCTACATTTATGCTAGGTGTACACAACTGTACTAAGTTAGTGTTTCACTGCTGCAGTCATCACATTTGGGTAGATTCCCAAAGCCAAGGAAAACAGTGGAGGCAGTCAAGGAAACTAGGGGCTGGCTAGAATGCTATGCAAGACTGTACAGGCAAACACTGCCCTAGATTTGAAGGAGAGGCAGATGGTAATGCTTGGTAAAAGTGTGAACAGATGTCCAGGGGCAGCCTCCAGAATGTCCCTGGTGGGTACTCCTCTGAGGAAAGCTACTGATGTGGAGGCTGCTCTGGTGGAGTGTGTCCTGACACCCCCCCCCACTTTGGAGGGAGGCTTTCCATGTGGTTAGTAGCAGAAATTGACGCAGTGTGCTATCCATTTGGAAACGGTTTGCTTGGAGATGGCTTTGCCTTCTGCCCCAGTAGCAAAACTAACCAGCAATTGATTAGACTTTCTGAAGTATTTCGTCCTATGCAGGCAGAATCTGAGCTGTCTGTGCACATCTAGAGTGTGAAGAATCCTTTCCCCCTTGTTCTGGAGAGTAGGAAAGAAGGTGGGCAAATGAAAGGCTTGGTTGAGAGCCACACTCCACCACCTTGGCATGAAATTGAGTTAGGGATACCCAGTCTGCAAGGAAGATGAAGCGTTCCACAGCCATGAGTGCTTGCAGCTCAGACTCTTCTGGCTGAAGTGATTGCCAGAAGGAAGGCTGTCTTCCAAGAGAGAAATTTTAACTCAGCATAAGAAGCTGGTTAAAAAAGGGGCAGGGTGAGCTTTTCAAAAACAAAGTTAAAGGTCCCAAGCTGGTGTTGCTGCCCTTCTGGGGGGCCTCAGGTTGCTAGTCCCTCTGAGGAACTGTTTGATCAAAGGGTGTGAGAAAAGGGGCTGCTCAGTGGGAAAGTAAATAGAAACAGAGGCATGAATTTTTTTTAGAGGAGAAAGATAGGCCACTGTGTAGTAGGTCAGCCAAGTAATCCAGGATGGAGGGCTGTGCCATATTGGCTCCTTAGCATGGATCCAGGTGCAGAACCTTTTCCATTTATCTGCACAAGACTTTCTGGTGCTAGGACATTTGGCCTCACAGATATCAAGAACCGGTTTACCGAGGATGGCAGATTGGTTAGGGGTTAGGGAATAAGCCAAGCTGCCAAAATGAGCGTCTGCAATTGGGGGTGCATGAATCCCCCTTCCATCTGGGTCAGGAGGTTTGGAATTGGAGCGAGATGCCATGTACGCAGCGGGGACAGGTTGCATAGCAAGGTATACCAGTGTTGTCGGGGCCAGTCTGGAGCTATAAGAATGGTCCTTGGTTTTTCCTGCCTTATTTTAAGCAGTACCCTGGGGATGAGAGGTAGGGGAGGAAAGGCATAGAAAAGACAGGGCATCCACTTTCCAAGCCATGCAGTGATGGTCTATGGTGCAGAATTTGCTGAGCTGAAAGTTGGTGTGGGAGGCAAAGAGGTCGACCTTCGGGGTTCCCCATTTCTGAGTTATTAGAGTGAAGGTACTTATGTTGAGTTGCCACTCATGAGGATCCCGAAGATTTTTGCTTAATTGGTCTGCCAGAGAGTTGAGAGTGCCTGGTAGGTATTGTGCTAACAAGTATAGTTCCATGGAAGAGGCTGTGAGCCAAAGGGTTATGGACAGCCTGCATAGAGGGTAGAAGTGAGTCCCTCCCTGCTTGGTGATGTACCACATCAGTGGTTGTGCGTTTTTTCATCAGGAGAACCCCCTGGAGAGAGCAGGGGTTTGAAAGCTTATCAAGGCATTCTGCACAGCCATCATCTCTTAGAATGTTGTGCAGAGGGATTTGCTGTGGGCTCCACTGGCCCTGTATGCACCTGCATCCAGGTGTGCCCCCCATAAGTAGTCTGATGCATCTGTGGTGAGGGTCTGTGCATCGGGGGGTGAGAAGGGCAGTCCCCTGTTGTGGGAGCATGCTGTTGCCCACCAAAGAAAATCCTGAGATAAGGAATTATATACTTAGAATAGTTTCCAGGTCTTGAGAGTGTTGGCACCAACGGCTCTTTAGGTACCATTGAAATTTCCTCATATGCAGTCTGGCATATGGATTGAGTAGTATATGCAAGATGCCACGAACCTCAGAGCTTGCAGGATCTTTCTTGCAGATAGCTGGGGCCTGGTGGCTATTTGCGAGAAGTAGGCTGTCAGGAAAATTTGTTTCTTTGGTGTAATGTATGCCATCTGAGATGCTGTGTACAGGCTTGCTCCCAGGAAGATTATCCTTTGGGTGGGCATCTGTTTGGATTTCTTTTCATTGATTGTGTACCCCAGGGAGGTTAGTAGGGTATTTACAAATGCCAGGTGCTTGAGCAGATTTTCCTGGCTGCCTGCCTGAATAAGGCAGTCTGAATATGGGTACATTTGGATATTTCTGTCTGCAAAAGGCAATAGCCAGAGCCAGACATTTTGTGAAAACTCTGGGAGCAGAAGATAAGCCAAAGGGAAGTGCAGATAACTGAAAAAGTGTTGAGATCCTGCCCTGAAGCGGAGATATTTCCTGCATGATTACCCAATAGGAATGTGGAGGTAGGCCTCTTAGATCTAAGGTGGCTAGCCAAGCTTCCTTGGAAAGCATGGGTAGCAGCTGCTGAAGGGTGAGCATTTTGAATTTTGGGATCACCAGAAAGGTGTTTAGAATAGATACATCTAGGATGGGACGCCAGGTGCCCTCTTTTCTGGCCTTGGTCTAAATGTTCCGCAAGAACATGCTCTACTGCCCTCAGAGAGAGTAGGGAGAGGATTTGCCTTTGAGCCTCTGCCCAATGATTTGGGGGTAGATCTGGGAACCCTTCTGGGGTTGGAAGGGTGTGGAAGGAAAAATTGTATCCATGAGACACAATGTTCAGAACCCAGTGGTCCTTGGTAATGGTGGCCCAGGTGCTTGAGTTAAAGGGGAGTTTTCCTCTCAGGGATATGTGAAGGTGAGCGTAAGGGGGTGGCTTAGAACTCCCTGGCTTTGAAGTGGAGGTAGTCCACTGCTTAGATCTCTGCATTCAATGGGGGCTGCTGTCTGGGGGGTCTGCTTCCTTGGGGCCTAGGCTGGGCCAGTTTACTCAGAGCAGGAAAGGACCAGTGCTTGGAGGGACAATGTCTGCTGAACCTAGGGGGCTGGACCTGTAAGTACTCAAAATGTTGCATACATTTTGTTTTTTCTTCCATCTTTAAGACTTCTTCTGCCTTAGTGCCAAATAAGTTACTTTGTGCAAGGGGGCTTACAACAATTTAGATTTGACATGGTCTGGCAAGGGCTGTTCCTTAAGCCGTGCATGTCTTCTAATTACAGAACCAGTGATTTCTGCCCTGCAAGAATATTCTAGGGCATCAAAACCACAGTGCAAAGTGTGTTTAGTTATTTGGCTTGCAGAATGCATAAAGTCTTGTAAATCTTTAGATTCAGCCCAAGCGGGAAAGGAAGACTTGTTTAAGGAATTCGAAGGAATGTTGCTGAAATTTCAGCATATAGAACTGACAGTTTAGTGCCGTGATAGCAAGAGTAGCTGAGGTGTATACCTTTTTACCCCATCTGTCCAATGCTCGGGAATCCCTGTCTGAGGGGGCGGGATTCTTTGCAGAAGTTGGTTTAAACCCTTTTGGCCCTTGAGAAATTACCTCAGGATCAGCTGGATTTTTATAAAGATTTGTGTGAATCAGGGACTCTACAGTACCTGTCTAGTTTTCTGGGATCAGGAGGCAGGGCGTCAGGAGTCGAGATGGATTTGTGGAAAACATCCTCCACAACATCCAGGACTGGGGGGGGTGGCCAAGGGTCTCTTTTGCAGAAGATCTAGGAATTCCCAGTCTTTTAGACTGAGGGTAGTCCTGACTCTCCCATTGGAAATTCTACCTTAAAGGATGCAGGGTTTCCCCAAAGGAAAAATCCTCTTGGGGAGAGGTTAAAGGAATGGAGTCCTCTGCAGAGTCCTCATAAGTGGAGAGGGGTTGCATGTCTATCCTATGTGCTTCACTATCCTACGTCCCAAGTGTTCTCTCCATCCAGCTGCTTCACTCTACAATAAACGTATACCATACTGAAGAGCTGTAGTCCCATTCCTCTTTTGACCTTCTGAAATACACGATCATCCTTTTTGTTGGCAACTTCACTTCGAGAGACCCTTTCAGAAGTAAAAGGATTCCCTCTGTGAGATTTGATTTAGAATGGACCAAACTGAAGATTTTTCAAGTCTGAAAGCTGTAGGATAAGGTCAACGTTCAACAACGCGTTTTGGGGGGTGATGATTTGGCTCCTGGAAGTTTTAATCTACTTTATCTTTGGGACAATTGTTGAAGCTGGCAGATTATCTGGTTCAGATGTTTTCTTTATATGAGGAAGTGAATGCTGTCGTTTGTGGATAATATGTAATTCATTCATATTTAAAGGGACATAAATAGTATTTGTGAGTATAGGCCATATAATATCGACAAGTCATGTGTACTGTTGGATTATGCTTTCACTCTGGCAAACAAATGCAATATAACAAACAAATTGAAGCAGTGTTCATATGCAAGTTCAATGATATTGGTAATGATGTTTTTATATTTTAGGCCATGTTATGGGTTTGATCTAGTAATGAAAACTGTAGTTCATTACTTGAATTGAAAAGTTTTGTCAGTTTTGGAATCTGTACTTGGGAAATCTACGAGCCTGATGGTGTTTATATGCTTCTGGTCTTAAGCATGTTATATAGTTTAAAAGGTGTCCATATGGCATCTTCATTTGTGCAATGTTTATGGGGGCATATGTAGAGTGACAATTAAGAATTTATGGACAAACCATGTTTGGAACTGTGAGGTCATATGATCGACAAACGAATAAGCGAAGGCTGAAGTCGGGATGTTTTTTGGTGCACATATATATTTAGTCACTTGAAGCCTCACATCCACGAAGATTAAGGGAATTACAGTTTTGTAATGGACACTGATTCAACACTATTTAATTCTAAATGTATGCAAGACTGTTTTATCATATTTTTGTAAGCAGTAATGGTCTACTACAGTAGTACAGACAATGATTTTTGCTAAATGATTATACGGCAATTTATGGTCCCATTGGGTAATGTGGGGGCTTTTTCGCATGAGAACATATTTCAAGACAGTTGATGTTATAGGTACACAAATTTGTTCCAATTACCCAATGGACAGCACTTTTTGGAATTCGTGCATATCAAACCATGTAAGAGGGGTGTGTTCAAATGTATTCCTTTATATAGATGTCTATGTAGTTGTGGCTACTTGTGAATTTTCAGGCCTGCTGGTTCATGATATTCAAACTGATATTAAGTGACATGAGATATTTATATTTGACTTATTTATGGTCATTTATTATACTGAACTTGTATACACTGAAGATATTACACACTTAAGCACACTGAAGATGTCACTTTCTCTCGCCTCTGCTATTTACACTGACATACCTCACATCTTATCACACTCCCTTGCAATCCACCCCTTATCTTCCCCCCACTAGGAACCTACATACCTCCCAAGTTCTACCCAGCTCCTACCCTACTCTTCCATGCCCAGACTCAGTACACTCTACAACACTACTTATTTTTCAAAACAAAACTACTTCCCCTACCAAAACAAATCCCAAAGTTAAAATCCAAATTTATGCATCATCTCTCTCAACCTAAGTGTTTCTCTTTATCCTGACATCACTACTCCTTTCAGGTGACATACACCCCAACCCTGGTCCTAATAACCAACTCATCTTTCAACTCCACTCCATCCACTATCACTACTACTTCCTCCCCCTACACCTCTATCACTCCCTCTTACTACCACCTCCCAGTCTATTTTCACTTAACCACACAGAACCAGAAGACTAAGTTTCTTCTCCCTGAACATCTCCAAAGACTCTGAAGTCCACGCATTCATACAACACTATAAGCCCCACATCTTAACTCTCTGAAACATGGATAAAACCTTACATCCACAACTCAGAATCTGCCACCCCCCCCAGTTTCAACATCTACAGACTGGATAAACCTAACAAAAGGGGAGGTGGTGTCACTATTCTCTATTCTGAGTCTCTCAATATCTTACCACTCACCATTACCCCTCCCTCCCTTCCACCCTGCAGAGCTACTTATAGTAACCTGCCATCTCAACACCTACCAAAAATTAGCCATAGCTTCAATCGATATCCCACCAGAGAGTAACATTACCATCCTTGAAGACATGGTATCTTGGTATTTTCATCACATACCCTTTGAAACCATCATTCTTGGGGATGCAAACAGACTGGAACTCAGTTAATTCTACTACACCTTCTCATAGTCTCAATCTACATGGTTTTACTCAACTTGTCTCCTCTCCCACCCACCTTGGCAAAAACCACTCCAAATCCATCCTTGACTGGATTCTCGTAATTTATCCAAATTGGTACCACCAGCCAGCTACACTACCGGATTCCATCAGTGACCACCTGCCTATCCATATTACTAGATACTCACCCAACCTCACTAATACCTCATAAAATATATCCGTAACTTAAGAAAATTCAACACCTCCTTCGATGAAATCCTCTCCAAAATTAACTGGTCCTACCTATACTCTCTACCTTTAAAGGACGCAGTCAGCTACTTCAGACATTCCAAAACATACTCAACTCTCTTGCCCCCATCAGGAAAATAAAAGTCAAAGCTAAACATGCCCCCTGGTTATCCAAAGAAACCTTCCATCTTATGCATAAAAGAGATGCCACTTGTAAACATTATCAGAAAAGCAAATCTCCTGCCTGCCTACAACCATAGAGGGAACTTAGAAACCTGAAAAAAAAAAAAAAAAAAAAAAAGTCAACCAGGACAAAATAAACTTTCACTTCTCTGACCAATCTCTGCACACTTCTAACCCCCAGAAGTTCTGGACAACCATAAAAACTCTTCTCAAACCTGGCTCACCCACAACTCCCAACCCTTTTCCCAATCAATCACCCTCGGATACTGCCATCCATTTAAAATCACTACTTCATTGATGCCATTTCTAAACTAATACCTACCACCACAAACAATCCCAACCCTACTTCTAATTCCACTTCCAGTTCTACTACTTCCACTACCAAGCCCACACCTTTTTCACATCCCTAATCTGACTCCACTAACCTCTCAGACCCTTTCATGGTCAAACCTGTCTCTGTTATATTAAAACTCACCTCAGTTAACTCGAAACTTATTCTCCTGCACCAAAAACCTACCCCACCAATTCCTAAAACTTGCTAACTCTACTGCCCTTCCTGTCACCATTCTAATCAACTACTCAATCCAAGAATCCACTGTACCTTCTATCTGGGAGCAATACTACACTATCCCACTACATAAAGGAGGTAAACTCCACAGAACCATCTAAAATCCGTCCCATTGCTATTCTTTCTCCCCTCTCCAAAATTCACAAAAAGTGTATCCATTCTCAACTACTTTCGCACCTTACTCAAAAATATTTTTTAACCACCACCCAGCATGGGTTCAGACCCAAACATAGTACTAATATTGCACTCATCACTCTCATATACAGTAGCTGAGGCCAGAAACAACAAACCCGTATCCTGCCTTTTCTTAGATCTCTCAAAGGCTTTCGCTTCTCTCTCACAACCTTCTACTTCATAAACTTTCTCAGCTGAACATTTCCATCCCCACTTTTAATTGGTTCTCAAGTTACCTGTCCAATAGCCTACAAGCAGTTAAATGGCAAAATTCCTTCTCTCCCTATCTGGCAGTGCAGACCGGTGTTCCTAAAGGCTCAATCCTCAGTCCCCTCCTTTTCAAGCTCTTCACCAATGACCTACACACTGCCTGCAACCTCTCCTCTATCATACAGTACACAAGTGATTCAACTCTAACAACCTCCACCATTCCACCCAAACTTCATTTCATTCTGTTGACAAGTGGCTCACCAACAATTAACTCATCCTGAACCCCTCTAAAATTAAGCTCTTATTATTCCTGCCTAAAACTCTAGCATACTAAAAATCCAGATCTCTCATCCTCTCTAAATGGCATAGCAAGACCAGGCACACACTAAACTCCTGGGTATAGTCATAGATGACCAGCTCAAACTACACCTCCACATACTTCATGCCATAAAGAAAACATACCAAAAACTGGGCCTGCTATACAGAAATAGCAAATTTCTGGCCCCTCAACTCAAAACTTCTGCTAGCCCAATCCCATCTCCTCCCTGCCCTCCTCTATGGCTCTCCTCTATTTTCTAATCTACAAAATAACCTGCTGGCAAAGCTTGACCAAACCTACAACAAAATTGCTCGATTTGTCACCAGCAGCTCCTATAAATCCAATCACTGCACAGTACTCACAAAACTACATTGGCTTGCACTCCACCTTCTGGCCAAAAGTCAGCTAATCCAAGTTTTTACAATTCTTAATTCAAACTGACTGTACAACTCAATCCAACCTGATCTCCTGGTACACACCTCCCCGTTCCCTGCGCAGCTCCGATTAACTTACAAGTCTATAGACCCAAGAAGAACATAGACAAGTACTCTATAAACACTCCATTTCCCTTAACTGGAAGGATCTTCCACTCCAAATCAGAAGCCATACCTCCCTTTCTAACTTCAAACATGACCGACTGAATCTCCCAGAACAACCCTATATGTACCTGCAACCACCCTACTTGAACCTCCCTCTCCCTATACCCACTTTACCACCAAGTCAAATCTACAAAACCTTTCCTATTTCTATAACTTACTATACCTGTTCTCCCTTCTAAACCATCCCTCTAGATCACTATATCCCTCCTCTACTACTTTCTTCTTCTGCACCATCTCTTCCTCTGATCGGAGGCCCCTTATACATGCACTTTTTTTTTTTTTTTTTTTTTACTACTACACTAGTTTCATCCACAGATCTGAGACCCCTGCACATACACAATTTCTCCTAGCCACTAATCTAATACCATATTATTTTCAAATAATTACATTTAACCTTAATTCCCTTACTGCATACCTCTTGGATTTATCATTGTTTTTCCTTTTACAACATTATATTTTTATACATAGCTATTTTTAATTCCATGGAGTACATTTTCTTATCCATTGTATTCATGGCATTGTTTTGCTCTGTATTGTTAACTTCTCTACTTGTATATGTTTGGGGCTTTTCCCCTCGGGTCTCCACTAAAAAAGGGTAAATTCTTACCCAGCTGGACCAAACCGGTTAAGAAATGCAAAATAAATAAATAGTCTTCATAGTCAGATGCAGCAGATTCATCCAACTAGTGTTCAGATAAAACTATAGGGAATAGATCTCATCCTTTTGGAGGGGGTAGCTTGGCTTCCCCTGATCAGCATGATAAGGTCTAGCACCATTTTAAGCATTTGAGACTGAGGCAAGGTACAGGCGCCTGAAAGTGGGTCGGTTTCCTGGGTGTGGTTCGAACCCTGGGCCTAAGAAACTCTGTTTTTGAAAGAACGGCAGACGCGAAAGATGATGTCGATTTGTGACAAGATTCGGTAGTGTGAAGGACTTCCTCAGAAGCCAGTGCCTGCACAACTGCTACGGACCCATCCAAGCTAGAGACGACCACAGGAACCTTAGTTGGAGAGTTTTGCGGCATAATGGACTCCGAAAGGGTCTCTATAGCAGCCTGCGAATCAACTGAAGCAAGCATCAGGGGCTGCAAAAGCGCCTCACTGAGTACTGCAGGACTGACTAGCTTAAACGGAAGTGTAGTCAATAGTTCGGATCTGTGCAGTCCGTCTCTGGTGACAACAAGGGACATCGTGGTCTGGGCCTAAACAAGTGATGCAGTAGGAGTGGAAGTCTCTGTGTGGCATTTGCTTTCCACAGGCAAGAACTTTTTCTGACATCGGTTAGTGCAAGAAAAAAGGAACCCCACTGGGGTACTTACTTTAGAAGACTTCAACTTCAATTCGGTAGACAAAAACACAGGTAGCAGCCAACCGGCACTCGTGCAAACTGCTTCTGCTTCGGGCTCCACAGCAAGAAAGACTGATGTAATGGTGTCGGCTGCCTTACTTTACATTACTGACAACCTGAAGTCAGTCCTCAAGCAACAGCAACCGATGCAGAAATACCAAGTCTCTGGTATTCGAGCCAGCTGAGGGGCTACCCTGGAAAGAATAATCTAAATGTGATGACTGCAACAGTGAAACACGAACATCTAAATTAACAAATTTAGAAACCAAGAGGGGAGGCAATTTAACTAACCTACAGAAAGCTAGAGAGGCAAAAAAAAAAAAAAAAAAAACACCCCAAGAAAAAGACCACGTATCTAATTGGTAGCCTAAGCTTTGGGATCACGTCCGACACATTTCTGAAAAAAAGGAGCTCAGAGGGCTAGAAGGTAGCAAGGGATTATGGGAAGAAGAGGAACTTAAGCTCTGGTTCTGAAAAGTTTCCAACTCAGATCCGAGGTCAGATCTTATTCCCATCTGTGATGAATAATGACACGGATAGCATCAGATCAAATGAATACAATCTTATCACGGAAGGTTCTTTCTCAAACCCTGTAAGATCATTCAAAGTATTTGTATGCAACGAGAAAATTAGGCTTGTATTTGTGTTACTACAAGAAACGTATGTAAATGAGATTAAGCATATGATATTAAAAACCTTTGGTACAATTTATTGTTTTTATCATATCTACCAGGATGCCAAAGGAATGCAGTTACATTAGTGCAAAAAAATGCGACTTTTGAGCTGTTGCAAGTACAAAGATAACGGCTCATTTGTCTCAGCAAGAGAATGCATTATGCAAAACGACAAATCTGTAAATCCCCATCTGGGCTTTCTAAACCATGACTACAATGTTTAAAGATGAGTTGCAACAAGTTGATAATGTTTTCTAGGCAGTAGACTAAAACAGTTTTTTCTTATCCAAACTGGTCCTAAAAGCTTTCCAACCTGTTCTGCTGCAAGCAATAATTCCTGTAATTCTTCATTTTCCACACATTCAGAAATCATCACTTTGTGTTTCAATAATCCCAAGATTGCAGACATATAAACCTTCTTTCCCCATCTATCCAGCACCCTGGAATCTCTATCATAGGGGGTAGGATTCTTAGCTGTTGAGGCCTTTACACCTTCGGGACTCAGATAGTTTCCGGGTCAGCAGCAGGATTTTTTTTAATAAAAATTTGT
This sequence comes from Protopterus annectens, assembly GCF_019279795.1. Lineage (NCBI taxonomy): Eukaryota > Metazoa > Chordata > Ceratodontiformes > Protopteridae > Protopterus > Protopterus annectens. The sequence goes on from NC_056728.1 coordinate 1,803,949,926, forward strand.
GGGATTCAGGAATCCTGTAATATCGGTCTGGCTTAGTAGGAGCCGGAGGTAGGGAATCAGGAGTCATGCTCGATTCCGAAAACACATCAACAATGTCTAATACAGGAGGTATGGCCAAAGGCCTATGCTGAGGAAGAAGGAAATCCATAAGACTCTTGATTCTGAGAAATCCTGACTGTCCCAATGAAAATGTTCTCAAAGTATGCAAGGTTTCTCCAAAACAATGATCTTCAGGAGGAGATGCAGATGGGATGGATTCCTCTGCATTTGAATCCTCATAGGATGGTACAGAAAATTCTTGATTAGAGGAGGAGTCCGAAGAAATAGAAAAGTACAGTTTTGTACCTACCATAAATGTAGATGTTAGAGTGTATTCACTGCTGCAGTCATTACACTTGGGTTATCCTGCCATCAGGCGGTCCTGCAGTCGGCCAGAGTTCCAAAATCTTGGTCCGGCGTCGGTTGCTGTCGCTTCTTCCCTGACGTCAGTGCACCAGGGGTATACAAGATGCAGCCAACGCCATTTTCTTCAGTTTTTCTTGCCCCAGATGTCAGGTGCCCCCAAATAGGTAGGCAATACATATTGCTAATAAAACATACATAAAAAATAAAAATACCTTCAGTTACAAGCAAATAAACCACACAGGTTGTATAGGGTAGAAAGGTATAGTTAAGTCCCAGCTAAGAAGTGGGGATGGAGGGAGGGTAACCTGGACTGCAGCAGTGAATACACCAACATCTACATTTATGGTCGGTACAAAACTGTACTATGTTCATTGTGTTTCACTGCTGCAGTCATTACACTTGGGTTGAATCCCAAAGCTGAGGTAGGGTGGCTGGGTCTATATAGGATTCGGGGTGGCTATGAGGCCCTGCAGAACTGCAGTGGCAAAGTCAGCTCTGGATTTAGAGTAAAGTGGCAAGTGGCAATGCTTGGTAAAGGTGTGCACTGAACTCCAAGTTACAGCTTCCAAGATCTCCTTGGTAGGTACTCCTCTAAGGTAGGCAGTTGAAGCGGCTGTTGCCCTGGTGGAATGTGGCTAATGTTGCTAGGTACAGTTTTTCCATGCTGTGTGTAGCAGAAACGGATACAGTGACCTATCCACTTTGAAATGGTCTGCTTTGAAATAGCCTTTCACTGTGAACCTGCAGCATATGCTACAAACAATTGCTCAGTTTTCCTGAAAGCTTTTGTTTTGTCCAAGTAGAAGCATAATTGCCTGTGTATATCCAGTGAGTGCAGAAGTCTCTCCCCTTTATTCTGGGGATATGGATAAAATGTTGGCAAGTGAATAGTTTGGTTAAGAGCCACACTGGATACCACCTTTGGCATAAATGTAGGGTTTATTCTTAAGGAAACCCTGTCCTGATGAAAAATTATTAAAGGTTCCACTGCCACTAGTGCCTGTAACTTGAGACTCTTCGTGCTGAGGTTATTGCCAGAAGCAGAGCAGTTTTCCAGGAGACATTTTAATTCTGCTGAATTGGCTGGCTCAAAAGGAGGTAAAGTTAGCTTTTCCAAGACAAAGTTGAGGTCCCAAGATGGTGTTGGTGCTCTCCGGGGCGGTCTGGTTTTTAGCCCCTCAGGTACTGTTTTAATAATGGATGAGAGAAAATATGAGGATCCGTGTTGTAATGAGCTGAGATGGCAGAAGCGTGTATCTTAACGGATGAAAAGGATAGGCCTTTGTTCAGCATCTCAGTTAAGTACTGTAATATCCGAAGAATATTTGGAACAAGAGGGTCAAAGCTTTGAGCCTGGTTCCAGGCACAGAATCTCTTCCACTTTTCTGAACATGATTTCCTGGTGCTGGGCCTCCTGTCCTCCAAAATGACATCCACAACAGCTTTAGAGAGAGGTGATGGTTACTTGGCTAAGTTAATCTGCCATGCAGCCAGGTTTAAGGTTTTGAGCTGGCTGTGCAGGATCTGACTTTTTGTAGAGTCAGAAGATGAGGAATTTGAGGTAAAATCCATGCTGGGCCTTCAGCAAAGTTCTTTAAGATTGGGTACCAGTGCTGGCGTGGCCAGTCTGAGGCAAGCAGGATAATGTTTGGCCTTTCTTGTCTGGCTTTTAGGAGTACCTTTGAAAGGAGAGGCAGTGGTGGGAAGGCATAAACTGTTAGGGTTTTCCAGCTGAATGAGAGAGCATCCACTTACCATGCTTGTGTGTGGCAAGTCCTTGAGCAGAATTTCTGTAGTTGGCAGTTCAGAGGGGAGGCAAAAAGATCTATGTCTGGGCTCCCCCATTTTTGTGTTATGCTGAATACTTGTGGATTTAATTTCCACTCGTGATGATCCATGATGTTTCTGCTTAAGTAGTCTGCCAGAGTATTTTTCTTTCCTGGCAGGAATTGTGCTTGCAGATGAAGTTGATAGGTCAGTGCTGTGTTCCACAAAGTCATGGCTTGTCTGCAGAGGGGATAGGAATGAGTGCCCCCTTGCTTGTTTATGTACCACATAACTGTGGTGTTGTCTGTCTTTAGTAATAGTTGTCCTGGCAGCAGAAGGTCCTTGAAAGCTGTTAGGGCATTTTGTACAGCTAGCATCTCTTTTTGATTGATGTGAAGATGCATTTGGTCTGCGGCCCACTTGCCCTGAATACATTTTCCTGCCATATGTGCTCCCCAGGCGTAATCCGAAGCATCTGTTAGTGTCTGCCTGGCTGTAGGTAAAGTGAAAGGCTGTCCCTTCTTGTGGTGACATGCCTGTGCCCACCATCGAAACTCCTGTTGTAGGCAGGGAATAAGTGGTATTACTGTTTCCAAACTGTGACAGGGTTGAGTCCAAACACTTTTTAGGTACCACTGTAATTTCCTCATATGCAGTCTGACACATGGTATTAGTAGTATGCAGGACGCCATGAACCCCAAGGCCTGCAGAATTTTTCTCGAAGGGAGTTGGGTTTTTGTTGCCATCAATTGAAAATACCAAGTCAGTTGTCTTTGCTTGTCTGGCGTGAGATAACCCATCTGGGCCATTGTATTTAAGCTGGCACCCAGGAATATTAGCTCTTGTGAGGGCACTAATTTTGAGTTCTTTCTGTTTACTGTGTACCCTAGGCAAATTAGCAATCTTTTTACAAACGCCAGATGCTTTAGAAAAATGTCCTTGCGCTCTGCTTGAATAAGACAGTCATCCAAGTAGGGATGTATTTGAATTCCTTTTTGTCTGCAAAATGCAATTACTGGTGCCAGGCAGTTTGTGAATACCCTGGGCGCAGTAGATAAGCCAAAGGGCAGTGCAGAGAATTGGTAATGCATTGTGCCAGCTATGAATCTGAGGTATCTTCTGCAATTTTGTCCGATTGGGACATGCAGGTATGCTTCTGAGGTCCAAAGTAACAAGCCAAGCCTTCTTGCCCAGCATGGGAAGAAGCTGCTGTAGAGTCAACATTTTGAATTTCGAAACATCCAGGTAAGTATTTCGAGTAGATAGGTCCAGTATGGGTCTCCAGGCTTTGTCCTTTCAGGGGACCAAGAAAAGTCTTGAGTAAAATCCTTGTTCCTGTTGTGGCACTTTTTGAATAGCTCTCATGTCCATGAGGGCTGTAATTTGTTTTTGTGCCTCTGCCCATTGATTTTGTGGCAGGTCTGGCATTCCTTTTGGCCTTGGTAGTGTGTGAAAGTGGAACCTGTAACCTTGAGACACAATATTCAGAACCCATTTGTCTTGGGTGATTATATGCCAATTTTGTGAAAAAAGTGCTAGTTTTCCCCCTAAGGGAGCTGCCAAAAGGTAAGTGCTTGGCATTCGAAGTGGGAAGTCATTGAGACTGTTTTCTATAAGGTTGTGACTTGTCTACTCCTCATTTTGGGGTAAAGCACCCCACTGTCGTGGTCTGTAAGAGCCTTGGGGCTGAGATCTGCCTCTTTGTGGTCTGTCGGACACTGGAAATGACCAATTTTTTAGAAGGTCAATTTCTGCTAAATCAAGGTGGCTGCACCTGTAAGAAATCCTTAACTGTTTGCATAGATTTTGCCTTGCCCTCCATTTTCTTTAATACCTCTTCTGCCTCAACACCAAACAAGATATCATGCTGTAAAGGAGCAACCAATAATTTTGCCTTAACATGATCAGGTAAACCTTCTTCTTTTAACCAAGCATGCCTCTGAATCACAGATCCTGTAACTGCGGCTCTACAAGAAGTCTCTAATGAATCAAAACCACATTGCAGAGCATGTTTTCCCACTTGTTCCGCTGCATGTAACATCCTGCATTTCCTTACAGTCAGGACTTTGAGCTTGCAGGCATTTTCTGTTTTAACAGAGACATTAAATATTGTTGATATTTAATCATATTTAACTGGCAATTTAATGCCCTTACTGCTAAAGTTGCAAAAGGGTAAACTTTCTTCCCCCATCTATCTAATGCTCTAGAATCCCTGTCTGAGGGAACTGGATTTTTAGCAGTGGAAGCTTTTACCCGTTTGGGACCCTGGGAAATAGTTTCTGGGTCAGCAGCAGGGTTTGTATAAAGAAATTTGTGAGAGTCAGGGACTCTAGTACCTATCAGGCTTGACTGGTGCTAGGGGCAAAGAGTCAGGGGTTAAACTGGATTCAGAGAACACATGATCCACAATATCTAACAGGCGGAACAGCAAGGGGCCTGTGCTGAGGCAATAAAAGAAAATCTCTGAGCCTTTTCTTGGATTCTGAATAATCCTGGCTCTCCCAATGGAAATGCTCCCACATGTTATGTAAAGTTTCCCCAAGAGAGTAATCCTCAGGAGGAGAGGCTGAAGGGATTGATTCTTCAACATCAGAGTCCTGATAGGAGGGTAAAGAGTATCCCTGGTCTGAAGAGGAATCAGAAGAAATGGAAACCTGGTCAGAGGAATCAGTCTGTATCCTGCCTAGGCCTTTTATCAGGAGGGGGATGGGATGGGAACCCCTGATCAGAGTAATTAGGTCTTCGGACATTTTGAGCATCTGTTTTTTAGGCATGGAGGCCTGTCCAGGTGAATGCTGTACTTGTTTGTCTTTAATGGATTTTTAGACTTGGTTGTTTTGATGGTAAACTGTGAAGGTCTGAAAACACCCTCAGAAGCCAATGCCTGCTCAGCAGCTCCGGACCCATCTGAGGGGTTAATTTCCGTTGGCCCAATACCTTGAGTTTCCAGAGGCCTAGCAATCTCCACGTGGGAGTCGGAGACAGCCTGTGGCTCTGCGGTAGCGGAAGTCAGGGGCTGCGAAAGCGCCTCACTGAGAACTGGCGAACCGGCAACTGGCCTAGAAGAGGCTTAGTCAGTTTTGGACCTTGGATGCCTGTCCTTATCTTTGTCTTGGCGTTTTTTTTGTGTATTCCGGTCAGTTGCTCCGACGGCATGGTATAATTGAACCTTCGGCCAAAATAATGGCGAGCAAAATCAAACGGACGTTTAATAGTGCGCTTGTTAAATCTAGCACAAAACCGCCAAGTGACGTTGTGGTCTGGGCATAGGCATGGAATATGTTGGGAGGGTGGCCTAATGGTTAAGGTGTTTGTCTTACAAACACAAGGTACAGGGTTTGAGTCTCACAAGGCATAATTGGCTAGGCTTAAAATGGCTCGCAAGGGCAGTTAGCCTAGTACTAACCTATGAACCTATGAACCTATGAATACAGTAAGAATGAAAATCTTTGAGGTATTTGCTTCCCACAAGAAATGCAATTATTAACTTTTACTGACATCGGTCTGAGGCAATAAAAAAAGTTTCCCCAACAGGGTACTTAGCTTTATTGAAGACTTCGGTTCTGAAATTCGAATTTGAAAAATCTCAGGAGTCGGCCGACTGGCACTTGCCAACTGCTTTTGCTTTGGGCACCACACGGCAAGAAAGACTGAAGAAAATGGTGCCTGCTGCATCTTATATACCCCTGGCGCACTGACATCAGGGAAGAAGCGACAGCAACAAACGCCGAACCAAGACTTTGGAACTCTGGCCAACTGCGGGACCGCCTGACGGCAGGATAACCCAAGTGTAATGACTGCAGTAGTGAAACACTAACACCCTGATCTGAAGTTACATAATCAGTGTCTTGCCTAGGTCTTTTATCAGGGGTGGGGGGGGTTGGGAACCCCTGATCAAGGTAATTAAGTCTTCAGCAACTTTGATAATCTGTTTTTTGGGCATTGAGGCCTGAGCACGTGGGTCATGCGTCTGTCTTTTAGCACTAGAAGTTGCTTTTGTCTTTGTTCTTGAAGCTGGCGTCTGTTTTATATAGAAATGCAGAGACCTGAAAACACCCTCAGAAGCCGGTGCTTGCTCAGCGGCTCAGAAACCATCCGAGGGAGACATCCACGAGTACAATATTTTTAGAATCTCGAAACATGCCGGACTCCACATGGGTCTCTGTAGAGGCCTGCGACTCGAACGTAGCAGGTATCAGGGGCTGCGAAAGTGCCCGAGTACCAGCGACTGGCTTAGGAGAAGCTTTGTCGTCGGTTTTGGACCTAGTACAGTCTCTGTCCTTTTCTTTGCGTTTTTTGTGAACTCAGGTAGTCAAGACTGCTATCCGATGACATTTCAGGGTAATTAAATCAGTTTCCAAAATATTTTGAAGCAAATGTATACAGACGCTTAATAATGCGTTGGTTAAATCTAGCACAAAACCGACAGCAAAGCACGTTATGATCTGGGCCTAGGCAAGGAATACAGTACAAATGAAAATCCTTATGAGGTATTTGCTTTCCACAAGTAATGCAATTATTAACTTCTACGGACATAGGTAAGGAGCAAGAAAAAGTTTCCCCAACGGGGTACTTAGCTTTAATTGAAGACTTCGGCTCTGAAACTCGAATATGAAAGCTTCAGGAGTCGGCCAACCGGCACTTGTGAACTGCTTCGGGCATCGCACAGCAAGAAAGACTTAAGAAAATGGCGACTGCATGTTTTATACCCCTGATGACCTGACGTCATGGAAGAGGAGACAGCAACCAACACAGGACCTAAGACTTTGATATTCAGGCCGACTGAGGGCAAACTGTCAGCAGATTACCCAAATGTAATGACTGCAACAGTGAAACACGAAGAACATCTTAAAATCTACCAGTGCTAAGTTAGAGGCTAAAATAGATACCCAAGCCAAAGACCATCACAAGTCTCCCCCTCCCCCAGTTATATTCATAATCTCAAAAGCACAATGTAGCAATGCACTGAACGTACTGCTAACAATGTTACCTATACCAGCCTGAAGATATAGTGAACTTCTTAGCCGATGCATTTTAGCTGTAAATGTACCCCTCTCCCTCCACTCCTTTTGTCCCCTCAAGAAATGCTTGAAATTGGCTCGCCGCCAGCTATCATAAAATACAAAGTCCTAAGAGCTATCAAAAGCTAAAAATACTACCATCATGGGTCCTGACAATATCTCTGAATGGATCCTGACAATATCTCTGAATGGATCCTAAATAGAAAGAAGCACAATTTAGCCACATGCTTAACACTGTTCAATCTCAATCTTAATACAGGTCTTATACCCAAAAAACAATGGGGGAAAAAAATTTTTTTTCCCCAAAACCCCCTTCTGCAAAAAAGGAGGGAGGGTAACCTGGACTGCAGCAGTGAATACACCAACATCTACATTTATGGTCGGTACAAAACTGTACTATGTTCATTGTGTTTCACTGCTGCAGTCATTACACTTGGGTTGAATCCCAAAGCTGAGGTAGGGTGGCTGGGTCTATATAGGATTGGGTGTGGCTATGAGGCCCTGCAGAACTGCAGTGGCAAAGTCAGCTCTGGATTTAGAGTAAAGTGGCAAGTGGCAATGCTTGGTAAAGGTGTGCACTGAACTCCAAGTTACAGCTTCCAAGATCTCCTTGGTAGGTACTCCTCTAAGGTAGGCAGTTGAAGCGGCTGTTGCCCCTGGTGGAATGTGGCTAATGTTGCTAGGTACAGTTTTTCCATGCTGTGTGTAGCAGAAACGGATACAGTGACCTATCCACTTTGAAATGGTCTGCTTTGAAATAGCCTTTCACTGTGATCCTGCAGCATATGCTACAAACAATTGCTCAGTTTTCCTGAAAGCTTTTGTTTTGTCCAAGTAGAAGCATAATTGCCTGTGTATATCCAGTGAGTGAAGAAGTCTCTCCCCTTTATTCTGGGGATTTGGATAAAATGTTGGCAAGTGAATAGTTTGGTTAAGAGCCACACTGGATACCACCTTTGGCATAAATGTAGGGTTTATTCTTAAGGAAACCCTGTCCTGATGAAAAATTATTAAAGGTTCCACTGCCACTAGTGCCTGTAACTTGAGACTCTTCGTGCTGAGGTTATTGCCAGAAGCAGAGCAGTTTTCCAGGAGACATTTTAATTCTGCTGAATTGGCTGGCTCAAAAGGAGGTAAAGTTAGCTTTTCCAAGACAAAGTTGAGGTCCCAAGATGGTGTTGGTGCTCTCCGGGGCGGTCTGGTTTTTAGCCCCTCAGGTACTGTTTTAATAATGGATGAGAGAAAATATGAGGATCCGTGTTGTAATGAGCTGAGATGGCAGAAGCGTGGATCTTAACGGATGAAAAGGATAGGCCTTTGTTCAGCATCTCAGTTAAGTACTGTAATATCCGAAGAATATTTGGAACAAGAGGGTCAAAGCTTTGAGCCTGGTTCCAGGCACAGAATCTCTTCCACTTTTCTGAATATGATTTCCTGGTGCTGGGCCTCCTGTCCTCCAAAATGACATCCACAACAGCTTTAGAGAGAGGTGATGGTTACTTGGCTAAGTTAATCTGCCATGCAGCCAGGTTTAAGGTTTTGAGCTGGCTGTGCAGGATCTGACTTTTTGTAGAGTCAGAAGATGAGGAATTTGAGGTAAAATCCATGCTGGGCCTTCAGCAAAGTTCTTTAAGATTGGGTACCAGTGCTGGCGTGGCCAGTCTGAGGCAAGCAGGATAATGTTTGGCCTTTCTTGTCTGGCTTTTAGGAGTACCTTTGAAAGGAGAGGCAGTGGTGGGAAGGCATAAACTGTTAGGGTTTTCCAGCTGAATGAGAGAGCATCCACTTACCATGCTTGTGTGTGGCAAGTCCTTGAGCAGAATTTCTGTAGTTGGCAGTTCAGAGGGGAGGCAAAAAGATCTATGTCTGGGCTCCCCCATTTTTGTGTTATGCTGAATACTTGTGGATTTAATTTCCACTCGTGATGATCCATGATGTTTCTGCTTAAGTAGTCTGCCAGAGTATTTTTCTTTCCTGGCAGGAATTGTGCTTGCAGATGAAGTTGATGGGTCAGTGCTGTGTTCCACAAAGTCATGGCTTGTCTGCAGAGGGGATAGGAATGAGTGCCCCCTTGCTTGTTTATGTACCGCATAACTGTGGTGTTGTCTGTCTTTAGTAATAGTTGTCCTGGCAGCAGAAGGTCCTTGAAAGCTGTTAGGGCATTTTGTACAGCTAGCATCTCTTTTTGATTGATGTGAAGATGCATTTGGTCTGCGGCCCACTTGCCCTGAATACATTTTCCTGCCATATGTGCTCCCAGGCGTAATCCGGGCATCTGTTAGTGTCTGCCTGGCTGTAGGTAAAGTGAAAGGCTGTCCCTTCTTGTTGTGGTGACATGCCTGTGCCTACCATCGAAACTCCTGTTGTAGGCAGGGAATAAGTGGTATTACTGTTTCCAAACTGTGACAGGGTTGAGTCCAAACACTTTTTAGGTACCACTGTAATTTCCTCATATGCAGTCTGACACATGGTATTAGTAGTATGCAGGACGCCATGAACCCCAAGGCCTGCAGAATTTTTCTCGAAGGGAGTTGGGTTTTTGTTGCCATCAATTGAAAATACCAAGTCAGTTGTCTTTGCTTGTCTGGCGTGAGATAACCCATCTGGGCCATTGTATTTAAGCTGGCACCCAGGAATATTAGCTCTTGTGAGGGCACTAATTTTGAGTTCTTTCTGTTTACTGTGTACCCTAGGCAAATTAGCAATCTTTTTACAAACGCCAGATGCTTTAGAAAAATGTCCTTGCTCTCTGCTTGAATAAGACAGTCATCCAAGTAGGGATGTATTTGAATTCCTTTTTGTCTGCAAAATGCAATTACTGGTGCCAGGCAGTTTGTGAAGACCCTGGGCGCAGTAGATAAGGCAAAGGGCAGTGCAGAGAATTGGTAATGCATTGTGCCAGCTATGAATCTGAGGTATCTTCTGCAATTTTGTCCGATTGGGACATGCAGGTATGCTTCTGAGGTCCAAAGTAACAAGCCAAGCCTTCTTGCCCAGCATGGGAAGAAGCTGCTGTAGAGTCAACATTTTGAATTTCGAAACATCCAGGTAAGTATTTCGAGTAGATAGGTCCAGTATGGGTCTCCAGGCTTTGTCCTTTCAGGGGACCAAGAAAAGTCTTGAGTAAAATCCTTGTTCCTGTTGTGGCACTTTTTGAATAGCTCTCATGTCCATGAGGGCTGTAATTTGTTTTGTGCCTCTGCCCATTGATTTTGTGGCAGGTCTGGCATTCCTTTGGCCTTGGTAGTGTGTGAAAGTGGAACCTGTAACCTTGAGACACAATATTCAGAACCCATTTGTCTTGGGTGATTATATGCCAATTTGTGAAAAAAAGTGCTAGTTTTCCCCCTAAGGGAGCTGCCAAAAGGTAAGTGCTTGGCATTCGAAGTGGGAAGTCATTGAGACTGTTTTCTATAAGGTTGTGACTTGTCTACTCCTCATTTTGGGGTAAAGCACCCACTGTCGTGGTCTGTAAGAGCCTTGGGGCTGAGATCTGCCTCTTTGTGGTCTGTCGGACACTGGAAATGACCAATTTTTTAGAAGGTCAATTTCTGCTAAATCAAGGTGGCTGCACCTGTAAGAAATCCTTAACTGTTTGCATAGATTTTGCCTTGCCCTCCATTTTCTTTAATACCTCTTCTGCCTCAACACCAAACAAGATATCATGCTGTAAAGGAGCAACCAATAATTTTGCCTTAACATGATCAGGTAAACCTTCTTCTTTTAACCAAGCATGCCTCTGAATCACAGATCCTGTAACTGCGGCTCTACAAGAAGTCTCTAATGAATCAAAACCACATTGCAGAGCATGTTTTCCCACTTGTTCCGCTGCATGTAACATCCTGCATTTCCTTACAGTCAGGACTTTGAGCTTGCAGGCATTTTCTGTTTTAACAGAGACATTAAATATTGTTGATATTTAATCATATTTAACTGGCAATTTAATGCCCTTACTGCTAAAGTTGCAAAAGGGTAAACTTTCTTCCCCCATCTATCTAATGCTCTAGAATCCCTGTCTGAGGGAACTGGATTTTTAGCAGTGGAAGCTTTTACCCGTTTGGGACCCTGGGAAATAGTTTCTGGGTCAGCAGCAGGGTTTGTATAAAGAAATTTGTGAGTCAGGGACTCTAGTACCTATCAGGCTTGACTGGTGCTAGGGGCAAAGAGTCAGGGGTTAAACTGGATTCAGAGAACACATGATCCACAATATCTAACAGGCGGAACAGCAAGGGGCCTGTGCTGAGGCAATAAAAGAAAATCTCTGAGCCTTTTCTTGGATTCTGAATAATCCTGGCTCTCCCAATGGAAATGCTCCCACATGTTATGTAAAGTTTCCCCAAGAGAGTAATCCTCAGGAGGAGAGGCTGAAGGGATTGATTCTTCAACATCAGCGTCCTGATAGGAGGGTAAAGAGCATCCCTGGTCTGAAGAGGAATCAGAAGAAATGGAAACCTGGTCAAAGGAATCAGTCTGTATCCTGCCTAGGCCTTTTATCAGGAGGGGGATGGGATGGGAACCCCTGATCAGAGTAATTAGGTCTTCGGACATTTTGAGCATCTGTTTTTTAGGCATGGAGGCCTGTCCAGGTGAATGCTGTACTTGTTTGTCTTTAATGGATTTTTAGACTTGGTTGTTTTGATGGTAAACTGTGAAGGTCTGAAAACACCCTCAGAAGCCAATGCCTGCTCAGCAGCTCCGGACCCATCTGAGGGGTTAATTTCCGTTGGCCCAATACCTTGAGTTTCCAGAGGCCTAGTAATCTCCACGTGGGAGTCGGAGACAGCCTGTGGCTCTGGGGTAGCGAAGTCAGGGCGCGAAGCGCCTCACTGAGAACTGGCGAACCGGCAACTGGCCTAGAAGAGGCTTAGTCAGTTTTGGACCTTGGATGCCGGTCCTTATCTTTGTCTTGGCGTTTTTTTTGTGTATTCCGGTCAGTTGCTCCGACGGCATGGTATAATTGAACCTTCGGCCAAAATAATGGCGAGCAAAATCAAACGGACGCTTAATAGTGCGCTTGCTTTGTTAAATCTAGCACAAAACCGCCAAGTGACGTTGTGGTCTGGGCATAGGCATGGAATATGTTGGGAGGGTGGCCTAATGGTTAAGGTGTTTGTCTTACAAACACAAGGTACAGGGTTTGAGTCTCACAAGGCATAATTGGCTAGGCTTAAAATGGCTCGCAAGGGCAGTTAGCCTAGTACTAACCTATGAACCTATGAATACAGTAAGAATGAAAATCTTTGAGGTATTTGCTTCCCACAAGAAATGCAATTATTAACTTTTACTGACATCGGTCTGAGGCAATAAAAAAAGTTTCCCCAACAGGGTACTTAGCTTTATTGAAGACTTCGGTTCTGAAATTTGAATTTGAAAAATCTCAGGAGTCGGCCGACTGGCACTTGCCAACTGCTTTTGCTTTGGGCACCACACGGCAAGAAAGACTGAAGAAAATGGTGCCTGCTGCATCTTATATACCCCTGGCGCACTGACATCAGGGAAGAAGCGACAGCAACAAACGCCGAACCAAGACTTTGGAACTCTGGCCAACTGCGGGACCGCCTGACGGCAGGATAACCCAAGTGTAATGACTGCAGTAGTGAAACACTAACACCCTGATCTGAAGTTACATAATCAGTGTCTTGCCTAGGTCTTTTATCAGGGGTGGGGGGGGTTGGGAACCCCTGATCAAGGTAATTAAGTCTTCAGCAACTTTGATAATCTGTTTTTTGGGCATTGAGGCCTGAGCACGGGTCATGCGTCTGTCTTTTAGCACTAGAAGTTGCTTTTGTCTTTGTTCTTGAAGCTGGCGTCTGTTTTATATAGAAATGCAGAGACCTGAAAACACCCTCAGAAGCCGGTGCTTGCTCAGCGGCTCAGAAACCATCCGAGGGAGACATCCACGAGTACAATATTTTTAGAATCTCGCAACATGCCGGACTCCACATGGGTCTCTGTAGAGGCCTGCGACTCGAAAGTAGCAGGTATCAGGGGCTGCGAAAGTGCCCGAGTACCAGCGACTGGCTTAGGAGAAGCTTTGTCGTCGGTTTTGGACCTAGTACAGTCTCTGTCCTTTTCTTTGCGTTTTTTGTGAACTCAGGTAGTCAAGACTGCTATCCGATGACATTTCAGGGTAATTAAATCAGTTTCCAAAATATTTTGAAGCAAATGTATACAGACGCTTAATAATGCGTTGGTTAAATCTAGCACAAAACCGACAGCAAAGCACGTTATGATCTGGGCCTAGGCAAGGAATACAGTACAAATGAAAATCCTTATGAGGTATTTGCTTTCCACAAGTAATGCAATTATTAACTTCTACGGACATAAGTAAGGAGCAAGAAAAAGTTTCCCCAACGGGGTACTTAGCTTTAATTGAAGACTTCGGCTCTGAAACTCGAATATGAAAACTTCAGGAGTCGGCCAACCGCACTTGTGAACTGCTTCGGCACCGCACAGCAAGAAAGACTTAAGAAAATGGCGACTGCATGTTTTATACCCCTGATGACCTGACGTCATGGAAGAGGAGACAGCAACCAACACAGGACCTAAGACTTTGATATTCAGGCCGACTGAGGGCAAACTGTCAGCAGATTACCCAAATGTAATGACTGCAACAGTGAAACACGAAGAACATCTTAAAATCTACCAGTGCTAAGTTAGAGGCTAAAATAGATACCCAAGCCAAAGACCATCACAAGTCTCCTCCCCCAGTTATATTCATAATCTCAAAGCACAATGTAGCAATGCACTGAACGTACTGCTAACAATGTTACCTATACCAGCCTGAAGATATAGTGAACTTCTTAGCCGATGCATTTTAGCTGTAAATGTACCCCTCTCCCTCCACTCATTTTGTCCCCTCAAGAAATGCTTGAAATTGGCTCGCCGCCAGCTATCATAAAATACCAAGTCCTAAGAGCTATCAAAAGCTAAAAATACTACCATCATGGGTCCTGACAATATCTCTGAATGGATCCTGACAATATCTCTGAATGGATCCTAAATAGAAAGAAGCACAATTTAGCCACATGCTTAACACTGTTCAATCTCAATCTTAATACAGGTCTTATACCAAGCAAATGAACTGCAGCTCTTCTGCATAAGGGAAGACAGAAGAGTTATGTAAAATCTTACCATAACCATAGATGTCCTTCTCTTCTACGTAGCAATACTCCTTACATATGGGTAGTACTCCACTACTTGACCAGACGTCCGGCTTCCATACAAAAGCTTCAAGCTACTGCCTGTATGTGGGACATTGCACGTAGGTTCGTACAATGTCAGCCATAAAAGGGACATCTGCACATACAATCCTCAGAATAAAGAAGCCCCATGAGGAAAACTCCAAAGGGAGACCCAGGAGACAATCACCCAAATAACGAGCAAGATGTAGGGGGAAGGCAGGTGGGATAGAATACTGCAACATAGAAGAAAAGGACATCTATGGTTATAGTACGACTTTACACAACTATTATATGTTCTTAATTCAATGTTGCTACACTTTTACATGTAGGAGACTGCAAAAAGCTGAAAGGGAAGGAACAGGGAAAGATCAAGCAGAATTATTTTCCACAAAGCCATGCAGGACTGCTCTGGCCCCAAAAACGTAATCCAACTTGTAATGCTTTGTAAAGGTATTAATAGAAGACCAATTGGAAGCTTCCAAAATGGACTGATTATCCAAACCCCTGAAGAAACCCCCAAGATCTAGTGGAATGGGCCTTAACAGAAGAGGATAAGGATTTCCCAAGAAAATTAT